>NC_056741.1:886049619-886259619 GCF_019279795.1 Protopterus annectens
GCGCATTGTACACTAGGCAAAAGAGAAATAAATTCACTCCTCTATTCAGAGAATGTCAAGATGTGAGATTCAAACTGCTGTATCCAGCTGTCTTTAAGGTATTCTTCCCTGGAGGGACAAAATAATTTTTTGATGAAGTGGAGCTAAGGAAGAAATACAAAAGTTTGTCCAACAAAAACTGAGTTGTGAAACAGAAGGAGAGTCGGCTTCTTGTTCCTCTGGTAATAAAGACTATAGAGAGATTGCACCTGTGAAACCTTTTCCAGTATTTCAACAGAAAATGGAGAGAAAGAAGGGAGCATGAGAGTTGACTAGAAGAATTGACAGTAGGTTGGAAATGAAGCAGAGACATGATTTGGGTGATGGAGAAGAACAGTAATAAAATCAATAACAATGTGGGATTACAATGCAATAATTATATTTGTGAAATATGACAGCACAAGAAAATCTGGAAATATTGGACTTCTTCAAAATTTGTTTGCTCAGTGGTGGACTCTAAAGTATATGCCCTACATCATATCATTAATGTTTGGAAAAATGCTTTAAGGAGGGGAAGAGAGGGGAGAATGCAAGTGTAAGTAAAGAAAACATTTTCTTTTCTTAATAGTGCTGTATCTGTGTTGCATGGTTTTCTTTGCATGCTACATTTGGGTGTAATGGGGATTGTAAACAGATGTTGTTTTCTCCCCCCTCTTCTTTTTCTTCTTGTGTAGTTTTGAGAAACATAGGCAATGTAATGAAAAAAGGGGAGCCTGGTTAAGGGGGCATGACAGAGTTCAAATTGTGTTTTTTTTCATTCTTGCATTGGAAAATGATTAAGGACCTTTGTTTTAAGACAGAGAAGCAAGTAATTGAGAGTCTAAGTAAATTCACTCCTCTATTCAGAGAATGTCAAGATGTGAGATTCAAACTGCTGTATCCAGCTGTCTTCAAGGTATTCTTCCCTGGAGGGACAAAATCATTTTTTGATGAAGTGGAGCTAAGGAAGAAATACAACAAAAACTGAGTGAATTTACTTAGACTCTCAATTACTTGCTCTCTGTCTTAAAACAAAGGTCCTTAATCATTTTCCAATGCAAGAATGAAAAAAGAAATACCAGGTCTAGGGTATTTATCCTGTCCAAGACTGCTGCATCCTCCCTAAAGCTAAGGAAAAGAGACAAACCTCTTTGGTCATCTCTCCCCCAAAGAACTCAAGAAACTCAACAACTGCCTGAACAGTACCAGGTCTAGGGTATTTATCCTGTCAAAGACTGCTGCTTCCTCCCTAAAGCTAAGGAAAAGAGACAAACTTCTTTGGTCATATCTCCCCCAAAGAACTCAAGAAACTCAACAACCGACTGAACAGTACCAGGTCTAGGGTATTTATCCTGCCCAAGACTGCTGCCTCCTCCCTAAAGCTAAGGAAAAGAGACAAACCTCTTTGGTCATCTCTCCCCAAAGAACACAAGAAAGTACATCTCATTCTGACTGTTACCTACCTTCCAGTTTGTTACATAACTTCAGGTGCCTACTGCTAACTCCATAGCCAGGACAGCCAGCAGCTAAACCCTTCCCCCCTCCCTTAATCAGTATATCCACTCTAACAACCTCCTTAACTTTATCTGTGTAAAACTACCTTTCTCCTTAGAGCTGCACTCTGGTTCAGCCTTGGTTGCAGTTTCACCCCTTGCCCACTAGGTGGCACCCCCTTTCCAGGATCTTTCCCCTTGCCTATTTTGCCTCCAGCATACAGAATTTTACGAAACACCCCTCTCTAACTTTCTGTCAGACCCACTTACACTCCTTCCTCCCTCCATTGCTACCACACATTTCACTATCACCTTTACTTACCCAAACAATCAGCAGTTCACTGACTGTTTTCCCTGCAATTGGTCCTTCTCTGGCTCTCTTTTCGTATACTATACCACCTTTCCTCAATCCTGATTCACCCTCTTTGTACTGCACCTCCCTACACCTTTCTCACTATCCATCTACTCTCTTCTTGTTTCTAGCCCCACCCCCTCTCTCCGCCCTACCTTCGATAACTATTCTACACCATAAATCTTATCCTTTTGTAGTCAACCCTGCAAGATAAGTCTACAGGTCACTTCCTGTTTGTACCTGCACTATCCCTCTTTACTCCACCCCTTTTTCCCCTATTTCCTCACCTAACCTATAAATATACCTGCCCCCAAGTGGCGCCATCTTTAATCCTTTTAGTTGCCCCAGGCTGCTGTGCTATCCTGCCTTCGGTGTTCCCCACCTGTGTAAGTGATATTTATGACTTTTTTTTCTCTTTAATGTTACTCTTTATTGTTACTCACTATTGCTAAATGTATAACTGTTTCTACAAATAATCTGTCATTACTCTACTGCTAAAACTGTGTTAGCTGATATGATTCTATTGTGTTTTTACATCTAAACTGTTAGGACCATGTGTTTCAGTAGTGTTTCTGCCTACAAACAGGTTATATAGCTGTAGTGCATTGTTTATTGTATATTCTAATCAAAAGTGTGCTAGCCGATATATATCTTTTGTGTTTCTACATCTAATCTATTTAAGAACATGTGTTTCAGTAGCGTTCTTGCCTTATAAACAGCTTAGATAGCTGTTGCGCTTTGATTACTGTATAATTTAAACAAGCTTGTTAACTTGGATTGAAATAATTAGCTGAGCTGAAAAGAGTTATGTTTTGCATGACTATGATCAATGTAGATATGTTGGTTAAGAGGCTTTGAGTACTGCTCTGCTTATCTTAAAGAAAGTCAACTAGCGTTAGCGCAGGGAATATCACAAGGGGCAGTTGTGTACAACCGTAGTCGCTATCACTACAAACAAGGTATCTTCAACTGTTCTATCCTACCCTGTGGACTGTGTACCATTAAGGTGAATTTGAGGGTGTTATCCTCCTTTAGTGTCCGTGATTCTCTGAAGGCTCAACTAATTACTTTGCCTAGAAGCTCTGGCATAACCCATAACTTTCTGGTAGCGTTTTAACCTTGCTAACAGCAGATCCCAAGGTGCGGCTATGACTGTACCCTGGTCGCTACTTACTCCTCACATAGTTCTTTACTGACTTCGCTAACCTGGCAGTCAGAGCATTGTTAATGGGTAATTTGAGTTCTTTTGTCCACCATTCTGTAACTTTGTGAAGTGCAGATCCCAAGGTGCGGCTGCTACTCAACCCTAGTTGCTCTTTAACTCTGAACAAAGTTCCCTAATACCTTAGCTAATCCTTGTAATCAGCACATTGTTTAAGGGAACTTGAATGTCTTTGTTTACTTAATTGTGTAGAGCGTATCCCAAGGGGCAGCTGCTACACTCCCTGGATGCTATTGCTTCCAACAAGCATTTAAAAGAACTAACTAACCCTACAGAGTAAGTCTCTTAACTGCCTTATATATATTTCAGGTAGCTGTTTCCCGCTACATGCGTTGCATAGTCAATTTTATTAGCTTATCGAGCAGACGATAGTATAATTTCAATGCCGACTGCTAGACATTATTGGTGACATACTGGTTTTCGATATAGACTTTATTTTTAAACGGTTACTAGATTTGCTGATTAAGTGGACTGGTAGCGGATTTAAGAACCATTTGATACATTGTGTTTTAGACCTTGAAGAACTCACAGTCTCTTACAAGCTGCTTCTACCTTGCCGAAGCCTGTGTTAATTCAAGTAACATACTTTGGATAATGACCTAAGCATTTTTTTGGCCTATGTGTTTTCTAATATACAGTATTTTACCATTTAGTTTGCTTATAGACTGCTTCTACTTTACGTAAGCCTGTGTTAACTTAAATTTGTTATTGGATAACAACCTATTGCATCTGTGGCCAATTTGTTCTCACATGTACAGTGTTTTATCACATACTTTGCTTACAGTCTATGTTTAGTCCCACTGTCTATTTCAACACATTTTTTCTTCTCCCTTTGTGCACCCAGCTCAACAACGGCCTGAACAGTACCAGGTCTAGGGTATTTATCCTGTCCAAGTCTGTTGCCTCCTCCCTAAAGCTAAGGAAAAGAGATAAACCTCTTTGGTCATCTCTCCCCCAAAGAACTCAAGAAAGTACATCTCATTCTGAGTATTACCTACCTTCCAGTTTGTTACATACACTTCAGGTGCCTACTGCTAACTCCATAGCCAGGACAGCCAGCAGATAAACCCTTCCCCCCTCCCTTAATCAGTATATCCACTCTAACAGCCTCCTTAACTTTATCTGTGTAAAACTACCTTTCTCCTTAGAGCTGCACTCTGGTTCAGCCTTGGTTGTAGTTTCACCCCTTGCCCACTAGGTGGCACCCCCCCATTACAGGATCTTTCCCCTTGCCTATTTTGCCTCCAGCATACAGAATTTTACCAAACACCCCTCTCTAACTTTCTGTCAGACCCACTTACACTCCTTCCTCCCTCCATTGCTACCACACATTTCACTGTCACCTTTACTTACCAAAACAATCAGCAGTTCACTGATTGTTTTCCCTGCAATTGGTCCTTCTCTGGCTCTACCTGCTCCGTTTGCCCTGCGGGCTCACTCCGCTCCCCTACCCTGCCTCCAATTCCCACCCACCCCCACTACTCCTACATTTATACTTAATTAACCACACCCCCCATTAATTGGACAATCCCACTAACCACTTTCACCCTATCACTACTCAGCCTTAATTCACACACACCCCTTCCCACACTTTCCTACAAATCACTCTACTTCACCACCACACATTTTTTCTCTTAATTTATCTAGCAAACTACCCACTATGTCTACACCTACCACCACTTCAATTCTAAAACTTAAGCCACTGTACTACCTAACACCACCACTTTTGATACTTTATGTAGCCACCACCTATGAATTCCACTGCCTGCCTATCTACTTCCAACATCAGCCACTTCCACATATACTCAAACTCACACCCCTCCTGTAATACTACCCCACCTCTTCACACACTGGGCCACTCCAAAACCTATACTTTACATACAAACTAATTACTTAAACCCAAATAATAAAAACTATTACCATCTCTTACTAAAATTCTCCAAACTCATAAAGTGTTTACTATCTAACCTCATAGCTGATGGAGATATCCATCCCAACCCAGGCCCTAACTCTCCAGCTACCACTCACACCAAAATAAAAACTCCCACCAACATAAGACATTCTCACAATGCCCCCAAAGCATTTCTAGTCTGCTACCTAAATATCAGAAGTATAAAAAACAAACTACAAGAGCTACATGCTCTCATAGACATCCACTCCCCCGATATCTTTTGCCTCACTGAAACTTGGCTCAAACCCACAATCCCTTACAATGAAATACTTCCCCCTGGTTACAATATTACTAGAATAGATTGTACAGGTAAAAAAGCAGGTGGAGTTGCCATACTTTACAAATCCACACTCGAGCTATCCACAATTAACATCCCATTAAACCTGACTGCCACCAATACAGAAACTATCCTCTCTAAAATCCAACTCAATAACAACAAATCTATTAACATAGTGTGCAGCTATATTCCCCCAGGCAATAACATTAACACCCTAGAAAGTACCCTCCATTGGTTATTCTCCACCCACCCCCAAGAAACAATCATTCTCGGGGACTTTAACATCGACTGGACATCCTGTTCAGCTGACCTCCCCACTACCCACATTAACTTACATGGTTTCACCCAAACAATTTCTACCCCCACTAGAATCAACAAACACAGCAATAAGGAAAGCATCTTAGACTGGATCTTAATAAATAACAAACCACATTTATACAAATCAGGCACCCAACCCGAAGCCAAGAGCGATCACCTGCTAACCGACATAATGAGAAACAGAGAAGACCTGCCCCACCAAACCACCTTTAACACTCTCCGATCCAAAAAAAAATTTAACCTAAATAGTTTCCTATCTGATGTAAGCTCTTTTAAATGGGACAATCTTAAACTACTCCCTCTTGACCAAGCAGTTTCTTACTTTAACACCAGATTCCTAGCGATTCTAGACAACTATGCTCCCACACGTAGAATCAGAACCAAAAATAAAATAGCTCCATGGCTTACCAACACTACTAGACAAAAACTAACAGCCAGAAATGCAGCATGGACCTCTTGGAGATCCACTAAATCCCCTCAAGCCCACCAGCTATTTAAACAATTAAGAAACAAAGCTAAAAGATCCATCCTGCAAGACAAGCAAAGCTACTATGTCAACTTGCAGCAAAAACACCAAAATCACCCTCAAATATTTTGGTCAGGTGTGAATAAACTACTACACCCAGGAAAATCTGCTACCCCACCCCATCAACAACTTTACACCTACCCCCTGATTCTGTAGCTAAGACCTTTAACACTTTCTTCACCAAAACTGTAAAATCCCTAGCTAATAATCTACCTCCCTCCTCCTTGACTACTAGCACAGCTATTCAGGAGAACCCCCCCCCCTAAAATTTGACTACATCCCTACAGACTATATTAAATCCTTACTAAAAAATTAAAACCTACCTCCCTGGCAGCAGACCAACTTCCTGCAGAGTTTCTACAAAAATCTGCCAACGTAATAGCTTATCCAATCTCCATCTTAATCAATCCTTCTATCCAGGAATCCTACATTCCACCCATTTGGAAAATAGCTCATATTATTCCACTTCATAAAGGGGGAAACTCCACTGAACTCTCCAACTTCAGACCTATTGCCATACTATCTTCCCTAGCCAAAATAATGGAGAAATGCATACAAAAATAACTTCTTAACCACCTGACACACAATAATCTCCTAGCACCATCCCAGCACGGTTTCAGACCAGCCCACAGTTCTACCACTGCCCTTCTCACATTCACCCACAAAATAAATCTAAACCACAATCAAAACCTGCTTTCCTCTGCCCTCTTCCTTGACTTGTCAAAAGCATTTGACATGGTTAACCACAACCTACTCTTAAACTCTCTCAAATCCCTGTCCATAGACAACCCAGCAATCAACTGGTTTCACTCTTACTTACACGGCAGGCAGCAAGCAGTCCAGTGGAAAGAGCATCTATCCCCTCTTTTACCAGTCACTCTAGGTGTACCCCAAGGTTTTATTCTGGGACCCCTCTTTTTCTCTATTTGTATAAATGACCTGCCCAAAGCTATCCCTCATGCTACTACTATACAGTACGCAGACGACTCCACACTAATCTGCTCTGCTGTAACGCCCATAGAATTACAATCCCTATCCCAAACAACCTTCAACAAAGTAGAGAACTGGCTTAGTAATCGTCAGCTGTTATTGAACCCAAACAAAACCAAACTTCTACTATTCTCACCACCCGGAAGATTGCACCACCAACATTTTCAGTCGCTTCTCATAGTGGCACCATAATCTCTCCAGAACCAACTACAAAACTGCTAGGTATAATCATTGATAATAATCTAAACTACAATGCCCATATAGACAAAACTATAAAAACAGTAAACAAAAAAATAGGCTCCATGTATAGGATTAAGAAATTTCTAACCCCAACTGCCAGAACAGCCATAGCTCGTACACATCTTCTGTCATCCCTCCTCTATGCCTCACCCATCTTCACTAATTTATCCAAATCAAATCTCAACAAACTCACAAAATGTTACAATATAGCAAGATTTGCCTCAGGCTCAGAGTACAGAACTCACCACTGCCATAATCTTCAAAAATTAGGTTGGCTAGAGCTACCCAACCAAATGTATTATAACCAACTCATAGTAACTCATAAAATCCTCCACCAACCTACCCACACCCCCAGTATAGCCAATATCATTACCCCATACTTCAACCTAGCATCCCTTCGCTCTTCCAGCAGAATGCTAGTACAACCTACCAAAGCCAACAACTCAGCCGGTGATTCCTTATTCTCTAACACTGCTAGCAAAAAATGGAACTCCCTTCCTGCTGAACTCACCACCAGTTGCTCCTTGCCTCACTTCAAAATATCACTAAAGACACACATGCACAATAACTGGCTATGTCCTTGTCTAAACCCTGACTAAAACCCAATTTACTCAGTCTGAGTTACTACACTGACTTGAGTTTCCACCAAAGCTTGTCTCAGTTTTAGTTAGGCTTAGTCAAACCCAACGTCACTGATATAATCCATTTCCATCTTAGCTATCTAAGATAATTCCCTTTTCTCTCGGTACCCTCCTTCAATTTATTTTTCTTCCACCCCTTTATTATCTCTAGCTTCCATCATCTGAACTCCTACCTTCCTTTCTCAGCCTCTGCTGCCTTCTACCCAACCTACCTTTCTCTTACCTCATTCTTCCTCTCTTTCTTTATAAACGACCTTCCTTTTCCTGTCTCCTCTTCCTACACCCTTATTTCTCTAATATGTTATTTTTCCCCTTTATTGCTTCCTCCATCTCCCACTTTTTTACTTCTCTTATCAATTTAAACCTTACTTCGAAACTTTCTTCATTATGGAACCTATTTGTAGTTGACTTCTGATATCTGTTAAATTGATTAATATCTTTGTAAATATTACCTTACTTAGAACATTCTCTTAAATTTGTAACCTTTTTGCATTTTTCTTTTGATTTTTGTTAAATTGCTAATATTACTGCATACATCATGTTAAATGTTTTATTTTGGAGCTTTTCTCCCCGGGCCTATGCTGAAAATGGACATGTATCCAGTTGGACTTTCCTGGTTAACAAATGTAAAATAAATAAATAAAATAAAAATAAAATTGAAAAAGAATATTGAATATTATAAGGCTTTTTTTTAGCACTTGCAAATATATATTGCAAATATGTATACTGAGTAGCATTTCTGCACCTGGTCTACATGCCTCCATGAAGACAATCTGATAAAGAGAAACTGGAGACAGTCTGGTGGAAGGGGATTGGCTGAGGGAAAAGAAGAAAAAACAACAGAGAAATTGACTAGGACATAATAGAAGAAAAAAAAACGAGAAACTGACTAGGACATAATGTTCCCTAAAAACAATCAGGGGTTTTCCCAGGTGTTACAGCTTTAAAGATAATACAAAACCAGTTAGACAGGAAGTAAAGTTCTCTCCATTTTTTTAATACAGTGGGGATACTAATATGCACCTGGAGGCGTCACTCGGATGTAATGAGATAAACAGGTGCTTTTGTTTTTTTTTTTTTTTCTTGTTCACTCTTCTCTCTTTTTCTTTGTTCAGTTTTGAGAAATGTAGGCACTGCAATGAAAAAAATGAGGAGGGAAGGAGATGGGGGTGGAAGGGTCTGGTTAAGAGAGTATGACAAAAGAAAAATCAGTGTGTTTTTCCCATGCTTGCATAGGGAAATGACTGTTTAAAAACCCTAGGCATTATCCAGTAACAAGTTTATTACAAAGCATGTAAATGAAAAAGAATATTGAATATTGTAAGGCTTTTTCTCTGCTAAACAAGGTACCCTTAGCAGTTTTGTGTCTGGTTTGCATGTAACTAGAGACAATTTAATAAAGAGAAATGGTTGGAGAAAGCATTTACTGAAGGCATTCAAGTGTTTTCTCAACTGGGAGAGTTATAAAGAAATACAAAATCATATAGCACATACTAATAGCACAGGCTGTACTATCTATCTTAGCATGACTAACCTTTCTTTTTGGTTAACTTTAGCCTGTCTGTGTAGCTATCAACTTAGAACTTATGTTCTTATTAGGAAGCAAACACTTCAGTATTTGAAGATGTACATAGTTTTGTGTGTTACTGTTATTAAGTTCATAGGTTTTAAGAGGGTTTTTGGGGGAGTTGTTTGTTCTGTTTGAGGACTTTCAAGAAAAACAAAAACGTATGTAAGATGTGACATAGGGGCAAATGGATATGACATAAAAGAACTGTATAAAAGACCAACCTGCTGAACAGTATATGCATGTAACATAAAAGTTGGAAGTAGACATTTAGCAAAAAAGCAGTTATATATGGAAGGTGGTAATAATAACTATATAAGAAAATGATGCTTTCTGTATAGCCAATCTGAATGGTCTTGCAGATAAATATAAAAAAGAAAGAGTAGTGAACTATATTAAAAAATGTAGAGTGCAAATAGCCGTGCTACAGGAGACAGACCTGGAAAGAACTGAACATATGAATTTGATAAAGAAAGGATGGTTATTCAGTGAAATATCTGGGGCAAAGGGAAAGATATTAATTGCAAGAGGAACTCCAATAGTGATAGAGGTAGAAAAAAATAATGTGAATTTGACAAAGAAAGGATGGTTATTTGGTGAAATATCTGGGGCAAAGGAAAAGATATTAATTGCAAGAGTAGCTCCAATAGTGGTAGAAGAGGGAGAAAAAAGATAATAATGGAAGATACAGAGTACTAAGGGGCTACTGGCTAGAGAGGAGGATTACACTGGCATGCATTTACATCTACCCTAAAACTGCTATAATAGAGCTTAAGAAAATTCTGGGAGAAATAATCAGCTTTCAGTAAGGAATATTACTTATAGGCAGAGACTGGAATTTGGTTTGCAACAGAGAAGATGTGCTTGTGGGGCCTAGAAGGGAAAATATAACAAAGGATGGTAGATTTTTGAAGCAGTTTATGAAAATGTTTGGCATGAAAGATATGAATTCAGTACTAGGAGTTCGGAGTGAATTTATATATTATTCACCGAGATACAAAAACTGGGCTAAGCTATATAGATTTTATATCTTGCAAGAACATGTGCATTTAATTGAAGGTTTTGAAATGCACCCAATAACTATTTCAGATCATGCGCCAATAATAGCGAAAATAAAAATGCAAGGTAATGAAATAAAAATGAGACACTGGTGCTTTCCCACCTATTGGTTGAAAAGAGAGGAATTTAAGGAATGGGTTGTGGAATTAATTCAGGAGCTACTGGGGAGGATAGAATTAGCCTCTGAAAACATAGCTAAGGAGTGGGATAAAATTAAAGTGGAGTTTAATACAAGGTTGGAAATAAAAGAAAGAGAGATATGGTTAAACAATGACAGAAATTATTTATAGCGGTTGACAAATGTTAAAGTATTGTAAACTAGGGGGGATCTCTCACAACAAGAAAAGGAGCAACTGCAGAATGCTAAACAGAAAATAAGGGATTACCTTGCTAATATGAACGAGTTTAGAAATATTGTTGATAAGCAACTGTTTTTGATAATCATTCTAGAGCACAAAAACATTTAGCACAACTCAGGCAACAAAAAATGGAAAGGGCAGTCACCAAGCTTAGGGAGCCTATAATAAAGAAGATAAAAAGAGACCCTGTAAAAGTATTAGAAATATTTTGGAAATTTTATGAAAATTTGTATAAAGCAGAGAATATAGAAATCGAGAAATGGTACAAATGGAAATGTTTATGGAAGAATTAAATATGCCAAAGTTAGAGGTAGATGGGGCTGAATTAATAATAACTTAGATAGGAAGGGATGAGATAAAAATAACCAATCTACAGGAAAGTCCTCCAGGAATAAATGGTATTCCTGTGGAAGTTTGGAAGTTAGGAGGGAAAAAAACTGATAAAGATCTGGAAGGTTTTGTTTAACAGTATTTTATGAGGATAAGTACCAGCATTCTGAAAGAAGGCGATGGTAATGATAATACCTAAAGAGGGTAAAGATCCATCAGATCCAGCTTCATAGAGGCCCATTTGAATACTAAACCATGAATATAAAGTGCTCATGTCTATAATGGCTAAAAGAATGGCAAAAGTGATACCAAACTTGATAGGTATGGATCAATGTGGTTTTTGTGGAGGAAAAGCAAACATTTGACAATATTAACAGAACACTGATGATCCAGAGGGAACAAGAATGTAAGAAAGTACCACTTTTATTGGTGGGTCTTGATGCAGAGAAATCATTTGACAAAGTAGACTGGGACTTCATGAGCAGGGCAATGGAAGCATTTGCTTTCCCTGATACAATTATAAGGTTGATTAGAAGAATATATGAGGCATCAGAGGTGCAAATTAAAGTGGGTGAGTTCCTCTCCGATAACTTCTGCTTGAGTAGAGGAACCAGGCAGGGTTGTCCACTTTCTCCTTCATTGTTTGCATTATATTTAGACAACTGGCAAAGAAAATAAGGGACTCAGAAACTCAAGGATATAATTGGTAAGGTAGTCAGGAAAAGCTGGTTCTATTTGCAGATGATATTATTTTATACATGACAAAACCAGAAAGGGACATTACAGTGTTGTGGAACATTTTAAGACAGTTTCAAATCTTCTCAGGATACACAATTAATGAAGCTAAAACAAAGGTAATAGCAGTAAATTATGTACCCACACACAAATTGATCCAACAATATTCATATTTATCGGGACATGATAAAATGAAATATTTAGGAGTATGGATTAGAAATGACTCTGTGGTAGCAGCTAAGGATATGTGGGAAGAGACTAAACAGAAGATAATACACAAATTGAGAAACTGGAAGTTTTGTTACATGGATATGATACTAAGATACAAGCCATTAAAATGTTTTTAGTCCCTTTAGTCTTACACACAGGTCAGGCATACTTTTATCAACTGGAAGAGAAGCTGTGGATAGCAATTAAAAAAGAGTTGAAGGATTTTATCTGGGAAGGGAAGAAAGCAAGGCTCAAATGGATAATCTGATTCTACCAATAGAACAAGGCGGATTTGGATTACTTAATATGAGGGGGTATTTTAGAGCAACACAGTTACGGCTCTTATACATAGCACAAGCAGAAAACTATAATTCAAAGTGGAAAGGAATGATGCTGACACAGGCAGGAAGCTCAAGAAATAAGGAGAGACTGGGATTTTGGATGTAGACTTTTAAGGAGAACAACCAACATCATACAGAGTATTATATTCATAAAACAGCAGGGAGTATTCTAAGAAGTAAACCAGCACAAGAATGGAGAAAAGAGATTTTGCTGATAGGAATGACTGTGGTCAGGAATACAGATAATAGGCAAGAGGGGGCTGGAATTTATTGAAGAAAACTGGTAAAGGAACCAAGGTATTGGGAGCAAATAACTAGGAAGGGAAAGGTAATAGAATAGGAAGAAGTCGAGACTTTATTTGGACTGCAGATTAGAAATTGCCTTCCCTATCAAGGATTGATAGAGTACTGGCAAAGAGAAAGAAATAGGGGGATCCTAGATGAAAGACCAGCACTGGTAGAGTTTTTAATAGAATCTAGAACAGAAGTGACATTAAAAAAGGAATAATTAGTAAAGCATATAAAATGTTGCATAAAAATTATAAGAATCAATCAGAGGAGCTTAGAAAGGACTGGTAAGAGAGATTGGATAAGCAATTCACAAAGAGACAATGGGGGATATATGTATATCTCCCAAATATGCAACAAAGTCTAGAAGATTTAGGATCTTTGCCTGGAAGTATTTACATAGGTATTTTTATACCCCAAGTAGACTCCAAAGAATTTTTCCTCAGGTAGATAGCAAATGTTGGAGGTGTGATGGGCAAGACAGAGGTAGCTGGGAACATATTTTTAGGAGTGTAATGAGCTAGCAGACTTTAGGGATTCCCTGCAGACAGCTCTGTCAAAGATGCTGGGTAAGCAGATTGGACTGACTGGGGAAATTATTTTTTTTAGTTATGCTACAGAGTTGGAATTGCCTAGACATAGTAAAGCCTTGCTGAGTCTATGATGGCTGCCAAAAAAAAAAAAACAATTACTAGAAAATGGAAATCAAACTCTAGATCAGCTTTACTAGAAGTAGTGAATGCAGTAACAGAGGTAAAACAACTGGAATTGAGATATTTCAAAAAGGGAAGGAGCAAACTACATAGGAAAAAATAGGAATTGTGGGAACAATATATACAGAGCAGGAATGAGGTTTAAGAGGCAGGATTTGAATGAGCCATATAATACTTAACTGACAATGACTGGATGGTTTATAAGTGATGTGTAATCTTTGCAACGACAGTTGTTTCAATGGTGTCTGTGATGTAAACTGCAACTAAAGTGGTATCATTTTGTATGTTTTTCATTTATATACGTGTAAGATTGCCTTTGTCATATGTGAAAATTTAATAAAGGTGTTTGGAGAAAAAAAAAAGAAATAGGTTAACTGCAGAAGAAAATATTTGTGAAAATACTGAATGAATGGAAAGAAGAGAGAATTGTGGGTGAAAGGATTTGTTAAGGGGTAATAAAATCGATTTGGAAAAAAGGTAGTGAGGAATTTTAAGGAATTGGAAGCCTACCACATGAATGAATGGGATTATAAATTCATAATGAGAATAATGCAGCTAAGATGAAAAATAAGCAAGACTGTGGAGAGAAGGAATTTGTGGAATAAAAGTCAAGTTAAAGAAATGCTTATAATGGTATGCAATATTAAGGAAGAGGAGAAGACATAAGAATTATAGGATGTAATATAGACAAAACATTTGTCAATACTGAAAGAAAACAACCATGGGACAATTTGAGACATATGAAGTAGACAAGCAGATTATGAAATTATTGAAAGTGTATAATAGTGTAGTGGGGGTGATAATGGCTGAGTTAGAGGAAAGATACTAATATATTGAGGTTTAAGACAAGTGTGCCTGTTAAGCAGTATTTTATTTGCATTAATAATGAATACAGTGGTAGATGTTATGAATAAGGAATTGGAAAAGGGAAAACATACATATAAAGGAAAATTTGAAATACCACCAGTTATGTCTTATGTGGATGCCTTCTCTGTATAAAAAAAATGTTTGTGGGTCATGATACAAACAAGGCATTTGACAGATTCAGCTGGGATTTTATGAAATATAAGATGGGCAATAGAAGTCATCGGTAAGGTAGAAAATTAATGGGTTATGCAGGCTTAAGTATTAAAGAAAAAGAAAAAGATTTGGACAGGTAGCAAAGAAAGCAAGTTTTTACTTTAACAGAAAGGGAATTTAAATATTTTGGATAGCAATTGGGAATTAACTCATTACATCTGAGTGACACCTCTAGGTGCATCAGCAGTTGACTCCTAATACTGACGCCTCTAGGCATCAAATACTGCTTGCCCATATTTGCATCAATAATTCCAAAACCATGCAATTTACAAGGTTTTAAAATATTTCTTCTTAAAACATTACACATTGGTAAATTCAATTGCATTAATATTTGACCTCTGCCTAGTGCAAGTAAAGCAATATTAACTGTTGTTTTTATGATATTAATTTATATAGATATAATTTTCACATCTTTCTAAATATCTCAACAACCAAGTAACACAGACAGAACTCCTTAGCCTCATATGAAAGCTCTCAGCTAGATGAATAAATTGCTGCTGATAGTACGTGTGCAACTTGAGTGTTTGCAGAGATATTATAAGTTGTTTACAAAATATTAAAAACATAACAGTTACTGTGTTTACTGTGACTTGTAAAATTCAGTTTAAGACCTAGAAACCAAAGAATACTACCATTAGAAAAATTGTTTATACTTTTTTCATAACCCCTATGGTTCCAGAGATGTGAACATTTGTTTGAAAAATGAGGACATCATTTGAGTCTTTCAAAAGGTTTAGGCTCCACCCATTGGAAGTTACAGTGCAAACTTTCTGAGCTCCACTGGAGTGAATGAGTTAAGAAAAAATGCAGAAATAACAGCAGGTCTTGTTAGAAGAAATGCAAAACATTAGTACATTATGGAAGGTGTTCAAGTTAAGATTTTAAAAAAGGAGTAGTATTTGATAAATACAATGGTGCTAGGGAAATTTAATTATTTAGAGTCAGTGGCAGCATTTCCAGTAGAGGTGAAAAATGTTAGAAATATTTTTTCAGTATTATATGGAGATCTACAATAAATCTCATTAAGAGAGGTATTATGTATAATAAGGTGAAGAAAGAGGATTAAATTCAAAAAAATACTGTGACATTTTTGAGTTATTGTCTGCAATATATTTTGATAATGAAGTATAACAGTGGTAGTGGGTGTGCATCAGGGCTCAGCTCTGAACCCCTGCTGTTCATACTGGTGATGGACTACATTAGCAAACAGGTCAGAGGAGACAGATCAACAAAGTTGCTGTTTGCAGACAATGTGGCATTGCAGGCAGACTCTGAGCAAGAACTCCAGCAAAGGGTAGGGGAATGGTATGCAAAACTGAACACATGGGATGAAACTAAGCACAGATAAGACAGTTGTAATGGCAGCAAATGGGAGAAAGCAGAGAAGCAGATAACTGAGGTAGAAGAGAAAATAGTGGAACATGTTAACAACTTCAAGTATCTGAAAGGGGTAGTTGAGGAAAAGGGAAGTCTGAATGAAGAGGTCAAAGTTAGAATCAGAGTGGCTGCAGCCAAACGCATAGAGTGTCTGGGGTAGTGTATGACAGAAGAATGCTAAAAAAAATGAAGAGTAAGGTGTACAAAACATTGGTGTGACCAGTACTACTGTATGTTACAGAAACCTGGGCAGTAAAGGTAGAGCAGTTAAGGAAGCTAGAAGTGATGGAGATGAAGTGCCTGAGACTGGTGGCAGGATGCATTCTGTGGGAGAGACAAATAAATGAAGACATAACAGCAGAAACTAAAGTAGCTCCAATTCCAGAACATGTTAAAGAGAACAGATTACAGTGGTTTGGGTACATGTGCATGAAAACAGAAGACAATCTGGTGTAGAAGATTTGGAACAGAGAGGAAGAAGGCAAGAGGAAATTAGGGCACCCAGCAAAGAGGTGGATGGATTGTGTGACAGAAGACATGAGACAGTCAGACATGAGTGTTGAAGAAGGTAGGAGAGTGGCACTGAATAGGGAGAGATGGTGACAAGTGACATAACACCCCGACCCTAGGTAGAAAGTTGGAAAAAGGGAGTTGATGATGATGGTGATGTTACCATTATGGTAAGAAGTTATTCCTATCTGTTATGTATAACAGCTTTTTTTAAATGTCTAGTTTCAGGTTTTGTGTTACATGCATATGCTAATGTTTGACAAGTTGATCTTTTATACAGTTATTGTCATATCCACTTGAACCTATGTTACCTCTTACAAGACTTTTTGTTTTTAATGAAAACCCTCAAACAAACAAACAAAAAAAAAACACCCCAAGAAAATCCCCATAACCTATTAACTAATATGAGAAACTGGTTTTTCGATGTTATGGGTTTCGTTGTTTTAACTTATCATTATTTCCAACTTTCAGTGTTGTCTTCTTGTTTATTTTAATTTTGGTTATGTATTAATTTGCTGAACTAAAGTAGATCCATATATATATATATATATATATATATATATATATATATATATATATATATATACATATATATGGTTCCCCTTTATAATTGCGAAATACTGAAATCTCGAATTTCAGTATTTCGCAACCATAAAGATGAAACCTTCAAATACCGAACCTTCACAATGCTGAAACTACAAATACAGAACACACAGCATACACCACACCACATGTAAACCACAACACCCACACTACAAAACAAACACACAAAAACAAAACACCACACATCCACATACCTACACTACACATAGGCTACACCCCCACACCCCCCTACTTATATATACTTACTCTGAGATCACACAAACAGTACAAGACAGTACACTCACACCCAGACATTCCACAGTCCCTTGCACACGTGGACACACACACACACACACACACACACACACACACACACACACACACACACACACACACAAACACCAGCACATCCAACAATTACACACTCATATGTTCACCTTCCTACCCTAACCCACACATACAACTTACAAACAATCTCACATACACTCAAACTCCCACCCAAAATCCTTACAAAACACTCACTTACCTTAGATTCCACTTAAATCCATACACTATGCTGAACAACATCCAAACCAAACAGCGTACATCACGTAATGTAAAGCCATGACTGTAAATTCAAAATATTCGAATTTGCAATCATGCACTTTTGACATTTTAAAAATTCATCTTTATGGTCGTAAAATACTGAAATTCGAGATTTCAGTATTTTGCGATTATAAAGGGAAACCACACACACACACACACACACATATATATATATATATATATATATGTGTGTGTGTGTGTGTGTGTGTGTGTGTGTGTGTGTACAGGTAGACAGATTTTATATATATATATATATATATATATATATATATATAAAGATATATAGATATAAATATAGATATAGATATTGATATATATATATATATATATATATATATATATATATATATATATATATATAATGCATTTAAATATTTACAAAAATTCTTTATCTTTGCAATCCAAAAAAATTGTCTTATTTCTTCTTCACTACAGTCAGCGTCCCCTCATATTTCATAATTCCATTGACCAATAACCTGTCTAATACAATTCTCCACAAAAAATCCTCAGCTTAATAAAAAATGTCAAACTTTTTCTTCTATTTTTATTGCCTTTTTCATCTTCTTTTATTTTTCTTCCAAGTGTGAACACATACACACATAAAATCCAAAATCATATTATATCATTATTTTCTTTTCCAATCAACCTCACTTACTTTTGACTTCCATAATTTAATTCTATTCTCATATTCTTTTTCTTCTACCCTGGCCTTTTACTTTTATTTTCATTTACATGTTTTTCCCATACATTTTTATATCTTTCATGTGACATTTTAGCTATAATTTCTTTTTTACTTTCTTTTTCCTATCTTGTTACCCAAAATAAATGCATAGATGCTAAATGGTGGTTGGTGGATGGTATAATTTTTAGGATATTTACCTCATAGTCACAAGATTCAGAGTCTGAGTTTCATCTTTGAAAGGGAAATTGGCTAGATGTAAAATGGTCCACAAGGTAAACTAATTTAGTACTTACCTATGAAGCTATGGAAAACGCCACTGGATTTTTTAAATTCAACCACAAAATTCCAAAGAACGGACACACTGAGCCCAATAAATGATGTACAAAAAGTGTAGTTGTTAGTCCCACAAAGCTTTTGGGAAAACCCTTTGTCAGCGTGTATAACATATTCAAAAGCCACATTCCTTTTAAACAACACATCTTAAGATACATCCCAATCAAAATCTATTCCATATCAAACAATTAAACCACTTAATACTTAAAGGCATATATAACAACTTATTTAAAAACTCATTAAGCATAGAGGCATAATTCCCTACAAATGCATAATTAAAACAATCAGGAATTTTGTAGTTTGCACTTTGTGTTTTACATTCCAACAGTTTACCTTCATGCTGGTTTTGTGTTTTGCAGTTTTAAATTCAAATCTCATTCTTTTTATTCTAAGTTATCCCTCTTCTCACCTGATTTAGCCTTTAGCCGAAGCAGAAGCTTAAACACTCTATTTTTTTTTCATTTGAATGGGAACAAATACATTCTCCCTAAATATGCATTTTTCCTAATACATAATAAGTATTCAACATTTGTGTTTTTTTCCTGAAATTCTAAAAATGTTTCCACAAAGTTAACATTTTTATTTGTTTCAGTATCTCTCTCTCCATTGACTTTTCACACTTTCACACTCCCCACATTACTGCCAGAATATTGACTTCCTTTCTTGTGAAATTTATTCCATTTATTTTTGTCTTACCATATCCTTTACACTTCAATTTTTAACTGCATTCCTGCTTTTTTAACTTTTTGATCCTTATTACATCCTCACACACCCATCCCTTGTGTTTGTTATTACAACTAAATAAACTACATATGTCATATGTTTCCATCTCCCATCTTGCCTCCCTTATTTCATATATGCATATCTGTACTACTGCATTCATTACTAATACAAATGAGGACATACTCATTGGGCATCCCTGTTTTAATCCTGTCTTAGTACTTATTTTCCCCATTCATCCATTTATCATAAATGTTACCCATGAATTGTATAACATTTCTTTATTATATTAATATTTCTCCTATACCATATGCCTCTAAAATCTATCACATAGCTTCCTGCCTTTAACAAAGGCTTTAGCTACATCACATGCTATAGGTCATACTTCTTTATTTACTTTCAGTATGATCTCTATAACTATTTTGACTATAATTAACATTTCTTTCACTTCTCTTCCTTTAATATCATAGATCCCTTTTCCTACTACCTAATGCAACACTTTCTCCAGCATTTTGTAGTATTCTTATAAATATTTTATAGTCAGTATTTCCTAATGTTATAAGACTCCATTTTTATATATTTTCTTTCATCTTTTTTTCCATATAAATTGTATCACTCCATCATATATGGCTTCTTCCATTATACCTTCCATTATCTATTCATTTAATATTTAAAAAACTTCTCTTTCATTTTTATTAATTCCTTATAATTCTCATAACTTTTATCATCCAATTATGCTGCTGATTCATTCTCACCTGTTTTCACCTTCTGTATTTCTTCTGTTGTTATATCATTTTCAAAAAAAATTCTTCACTGTTTCATATATTTTTCACTTTCCATTCTTCTTGCCTGTCCATTAACTATTTTTCATACATTTTCTCTACAACATTCCCTACCACATCCATAATATCTTCTTGTTTATATTCTATGTCTCCTTTGCCATTTAAGATAGCATACATTCATCCTTCCTTCTCATGCTTACTTCTTTTCCTAAATAAATGGAAACATCCTCTTTCTTTCCTTTCAGAAAAAAATATTTGCCTATATAACATAATTTTTTACTTTTACTCTATTCTATTCATTCAGCTATCTCTGTATTTTCCTTATTTTGTCACTTCCTTGTTCTGTCTGTTTTTCTTAATCCTGTAAAATTTCTTTACAATTCACCTTATTTGTCTTATTCTTCTTCTTTCCAACTCTAAATATATTTTTACAATTTTGCTTCTATATTACCAACCACTGTGTCCAATGTTTATAAAATGCTATCATTGTCATATGATCTTTCCATAATATTTCTTTCTGTCTTATAATTTCTTCCTCCTTTTTAAACTCCACAGTTAATCTCTTAATTCCTTTTTCTTCCTTTATTTCTCTGTCTTCCTCTACTTTAGTGCATATTGCTCTGTGATCTGAAAATTCTGCCATTTGTAAATTCCCCTTACATATATCCATTCTTTATTCTTTCCTACTTTTAAATCTCCACGTTTTATTAATTTCCTTAACTTCTTAATATCCTTTATTTTTCCCTTTCTTTCCTAATGTTATAGTTGAACATCTTCTAATATCACGATTGACATATTTGCTGACACAATTTTGTTTTAATTTCTTAAACAACTGTTTTCTCTCCATCATATCAGTGTATGCATAAATCACAATTCATCTTGTACATTTGTGTGTTATTCTCATATCACCTAAGAAAAACAGCAGTTGACATCAAAAGACCCCCGAGTTTTATTTAATGATTTTGTCTTCAATGAAAGAAAACTTTATCAGAATACACTTCCTGAAGTGATACCAACATTTGAATCACATTATACAAAGTCACCAACTATTGTATTGTGTTGTGTTTGTGTATCAAAACACTACTGAGAGAGAGAATTTAATTTACACCAACTGTCTTATCAGCCTGCAATAGAAGTTGCCAATGTAAATCTTGATTTAATAACAAATTAGACCAATCTCTTCCTCTTTACCTTTTCATTAATCTTCTCCAGGACAACAAATAAAAAACTATTAAAGTTAGTAAAAAAACCCACTATATTTTCTAAAGTATTACTAGTTTCTTTTCTCCTAATAGCATAGTTATTGTTGGTAAATTCTCTTTCTAATTTTATTTTTAGTTTTACCAACATAAAATGCAGAACAATAGGAGCAAATGGCCATGAATGCAACAACGCTAGTGTTACAATTGTATCACCCTCTACAATAAATAAGTTTATTTATAACAGTAATTTGTATAAAACTACATTTGTAAATGAAATAACATTGTTTGCAGTTATTGCAATTTCCATTCCACCATTAGATGAACACTTTTCTATAGTATTGGTGTGTTCAAATTCATTCCTCAGATTAAGACCACCTTTGTTGGTAAAAACAGGTTGATCACTGACTTTGTGTTCCACCACCAAAGTGTGTAAACAACTTCCAGTGTTTCCTAAAATATTGTTGGCTATCAAAGTTGTCGACAGAAAAACTCAAAACACATAGCAGAATGGAAGGTCCTGTTAACTACTACATTAACTTTTTGTACTTTCAGAGGTTCATGTAAATTGAGAACAAAAACATTTTAATTTGCCCTCCAAAATAACATTATCCAACAAGGTAGCTGGATAACATCTCTCCAAAAATAAATGTCTTTTAAAAAAAAAAAATCACCTCTTTCTTAAATACTTCATCATTGGACAAACCAGCTTACAGTTTTTTGGCTATATTTCTCTCCTCCCCACATTGGCCAAACCTTCATTTGTTTTTGTGGTGTACTAAATGAGTTTTTCTCCACAGAAATAACATGCTTTAGGTTAGTCCCAATACCTAACAAATCCCCTCTTACAATTAGCAATTACATTTGAAATATGTTGAATCCTTCCATCATTGTTATCCACACTTCCCAATCCCCAGTCCATAAATTTCTTTTGTCACATTTTTTTAACTTCATGCACTTTACTACATAATGAATGAAAAAAATAAGAGTTTTAACTCATGCTCATTCATAGCTGAAGTTCTAAAATGCACATTTATTTATTTATGTTAGTTGTAGTCTCAAGATTTGCAATAAATGATCTTTTCATGGCTCTACTGTATTTCTTTTTCAGTCTCAGCCTTCATTTTTTTCCTGGCAAATTAAAGCTTTTAAATGTCATTTTATAAAAATTGTTTGCTCCCAAATGAATTATTGCTCTTATGTATTTAATGTCAACCTGTATTGGCAAAATAATACTATCCATAATGTTATACTTGTACTGGCAAAATAATACTATCCATTATGTCATACTTGTTTATGCTGACATTGTTTTTATTTTTATCCTTGCCACTGGATGTCCTTTCTGTGGCTGTTGAGAAACTACATCTCTTTGTTCCCTCTCAGTTCCTTCTTCCATTCTTCCTTGCCTTGCTGCAGCTCTATAACTTATTTTTTCTTGTAACAAAAAGCATGTTACAGAGTTAAATGCTTAAAGCTGGCTATTCCAACAGCTTAGAATACCCCCAATGTTTTATGTTCATGAGTGGTCACTTCTGTTTCCAAACTTTTAGTTTCTTCCTCCTGTAATCCTCTCTCTAACATGTCACTCCATCATACTTTCTCTACTTCTTTAGCACTGTCTGGTTTATCATTAGTGATCCTATCCTACAATTTCCAACTCTGTAACAATTATTCCATCTCCTTCTCCTTCTTCCTTAAGTAAGCTTTCTCCTACTCCTTTATCCATCTCTGCTGCATTGTCCTCCATATTGGAATTTCCAGAACTGTTATAGCAGCCCTCTGGCAACAAGAAGCAGTTTCAAAGAGAAGTGGAAGCTTCCTGGTGTCCTGGCTAAATTTCCCCTGGTAGTATAATACCATCTTTGATCTCCCCTGAAATAAGGCTATTAGCCAATTGGACTAACTCAGACAAGAAAGGATAAATAAATTTATACAAAACTGTACTACACTATAACATGCAATTTACATTATGACATTTATATATATAGTGTACATCAGGAAGAACAAAAGCTGTTTTACTTGCAGTTACATCTTCAGTCCCTTCAGTGTCCTTGTAAATTTTAATAACATAAAATGGGATGTGTGCTTTACAGTTCATCCAACAGTTTAACATGGCCAACAAAATTCCAGTGTCCCTAGGCCACTTCTTACAAAACTACATTTCACACATCTATTCCCATATCTAATAGAATTGATGCTTTATAGTATCCCATTTATTAATGAATTTCACAATGCTGCTAGTCTTCTTCCTGATCCTCTCCATCTCCAAACACCTGTCTCTGGTTCATGACCAAGGTACTCATGATTCTTTCAGTATACTCATGTGCTTTTTCTGTCATCCAAGAATTTTCTTTTGCAACAATGAGAAATGTTTCACTGATAAAGTCTCTCCATTGGCTTTATTATTGTCAGAAGAATTAGAAGCAGTCTCCTTCTGCTTGCTGAATTATCCTTTGTTGGCTAAACATTCTTTTTATTTCTTTCTTAGCCTATTCTGCATCTAAAATGTCTTTGATCCTCCTGGAAAAAATATTATGCGGAAATCTAAATACAGCGGCTTCAGTCTTTTGCCTGCCTCTTGACATGCCCTGATTGCTGGGATAAATGTGTTTTTATTCTACCTGGTGTACAGAGAATAATAATTTTCCATAAACACTGTTCTGTCTCCAATTTTTAATACTTTTCTTTTCTGCCACAATTTTGCTGGTAAATTTAAATCTTAATATAGTTCTTGACTGTTTTCTCATGTCCAGATTTGGACCATACTCAATGTGCCCTCTCAATTAACCAATCCTGCTATAGAACAAGAGTCCGGTTACTTATTGTACTTTCATAAAACTAATGCAGTCTGTTCCTTTCAGTTTCTCTGGTACAGCAGAAAATCTCAGGCTTACTTTACATGTTCTTTCTTCTAACTTCACTATTTTTTTAAACAGCTCTTCTTGAGGAGCTTCATGTTTTGCCAGCCTTTTTTCTTTCAGCATCTAAGTTTTGCAGTTTTATCAGTTCATCTGAATAACGAGTTAAGGTTTTTTCTATTTTTACAGACTTTTATTTTTTTACTTTATGTATTCTGTAATTGCTTCACTTATTTTGAACACCACTGATTGCATTTGATTTATTTTTCCCCTGAATTACTAAAAGCTATCTCCTGTACCAAAGCTTAAACTTGAACTGCTTTTTTGCTCAACAGCTGCAAGATTCTTTTTAGCCAAATGTTTTCTTCTTTTCTGGGTAATTTTTTCTTACTTTCTCAAACTTTTTCCTTTGCTGGCATCAAATTTTACCCAATCTGATACCGTTTGTTGGATTTTTTTTCTTTCTGTGTTTTATTTTCACACTAGAACTCTAATCAACCTGTTGATCAGTGTGCAGCCATCATGGCTGTCCCAATGCATTACCTAAACCTTGACATGGTTTG
Organism: Protopterus annectens; assembly: GCF_019279795.1. Lineage (NCBI taxonomy): Eukaryota > Metazoa > Chordata > Ceratodontiformes > Protopteridae > Protopterus > Protopterus annectens. The sequence goes on from NC_056741.1 coordinate 886,074,521, forward strand.
CAGGGTGTGCACCATAAAAAAGCATGAGGTGTATAGGGCTGTGATCTTTAAGGTCTGCTTACAAAAAGTTTATATGAATAGAGTATTGCATTTTCCATATTTACATTAATTAAGCAGAAATGCAATACAATATTGTCCTGTTAGGAGAGTATATGCAAAATGTAAATGTTAGTTAAAATTGATATTAAAACATGTTGTATAAAGAAGTATTTGGCAAGGAAAAAGCAGTAATGAGCTCCTTATCAAATCTAAGCAAATCTTCCCTCTCCATGGAAATAAAGACTTGAGAAGGCAACATTTCTATGTTCACCTGTCTGAGGAAACTCCCAGGAAAATGACCAACTCATAGACTGCATACTCATACTAGAATCAGGTTACCTCTCTTAGCTGAGTGGAGATCCTTCAATTTCTCTTCCCTGTGACCAATGACTGGTTCTCCCTTGCCCTCTAAGGGCATTCATACAGCTGCAGAGATAATGCCTGTTCCCTGGTCCCTGGATGCTTTAGGTGCAACACCAGCGGGACTGGGTGAAAAGATGAATTTTCTGAGGAACAAAGAGTGGCCACAGCAAAGTCACCTACTATTTGCTGAGGTGCAACAGGAGGCAGCCTAATAGCCAAAGACTCTGTAACAACTTTCTTTTTCTTGAAGACAGGGGACAGTAAAACTGCACAGACTGGTAGCTGCTCCATATGTTAACCAGGAGTGAGACCTCAAAGGCAGATAGAGGAGCCTGAAAAAATCAGTAAAGGGTAAAGTAGAGAACAAGTGACACTGAGGTAAGTAAACTACCTGTCACAAATACACAAACCTACAAACCTGTATGAAAAGTCTGTCAAATAATAGATTTTTTTTTACATATGCATTTCACATAAGCATTTATACTCAAGCTCCCTTAGGACTACAATGACAGTCCCCAAAACATATAGTTTCCTAACAAAGACATTTTAGTCAGAAAACATACGATTTCCTCAGAAAAATTATTTTAGTGGAAGATTTTCCCCATTGTGGAACTTATCTATCTAGTCTTGAGGAATCATTAGCTGACCAGCAGCTTCATGAGTCCTGCCAAAGGAGTGTTCTTCAGCAGTAAAAAAGCTCTGAAGAAAATGTCTTTATATGGAGCTCTTTACATTTAGCGCATGTGGAAGGTACCCTAAAGTTTTGAAGGTCAGCCTGTGCCAAGGCTGTAGGACCCAAATAGGTTAGGCTACTGCAACAGTGATCTAAATATTTCACAGAGAATCTTACAGGAGCTTGACACCTGGAACTTTAGTATGGTTGGATTGGATGCAACAAGCAGCTTGGTACCCATCAGTCAGATTGGAAGGATAGAATGACTAGGATCTTAGGTATTCAAAAAGCTAACAAAGGTGTTGTCAAAATTGTCTAGCCACATCCTTAAGATACAAAAGAAGCTCAAAAGTGATCAAGCCAAATGTGACTCTGGCAAGGAAAACTCCCACTAGCACCCTAGATGGGAGATGCTTTGTACCATATGAGTGTACTAAAACTCAAACGTACAGTCTCAAGTTTTCTGTAAATCACATGCAAAGAAAGTACAGGCAGTGACTGCATTATACGTAATGCCTTGTGTCTATTGGGCAGAGAAATAAAACAAAAAAATTTGCTTGTTAGCAGTTCACATCTCAAGTTTACCGTGGGCTGGTGCATATCCTAAATCAGATTTAGAATGGACTTTTTTTGGCTGTTAGGAGAATCAGAATATTTTCATCTTTTTGTTTCAAGCCTCCAGTGCTTGGCACCATCCCAGTGAATAAGCTCTAGATCAGGTCCAAAGGGAAATTTCTGTATGTCTCCATCTTACAATTGCCTTATTGTAAGAAAGCAAAGACAGGAAACAATTTTATATAAATTAGGCTGTGTTCTGAAGGTTTCACCTTGTATGTGTTTTTTTTTCTTTTATATTTTTGGGGTTTCTTTATTGTGCTTTCTTGGGGAGTCCATTAAATTGCTTGGGACATTGCGGTTGCTGCTTAGTGACTCCTGTGTTTGTTGATATTATGCCTAATGTCAGTACAATTTTCTGACACTAAAACCTTTGTTTTCATAAGCTCCCATCCAAGCTAGATGATTCAGTGAGGTTCAGCTATTGTCTGTTATGATCTGTTATTTTAACAGGGCTAACAAATTTCTTAAAACTAAAAGGAGACTCCTCATTAAGGAGGTGCCACCTCTTGATCTGAATTAGTCTCTTTCCAGTCATGTTTTATTGCAGATTACTTCACTTCAGGGAATCAAAGCAGCACTCTTGGAATATCAAAAGAGCTATTTATTAAGCAAAGAAACAAGCATATAAAACAAGACATATTTTTTTGGTGTAAGCCTCATGAGGCTGTTTCAGAACACACACAGGGTGGTATTCACAGGAGTGTTCACTGCAGTGTAATTTACGTTATTTAGATAAGATTAGTAGTGCTTTTACAAATTAATGCCATAGTCATATATACACTGTATGGTGATAAATCTTGCTAGTACCTAATTTACATAAATAAGAATATTCTTTTGTACAGTTTAAACAACTTCTCAGGTGAGCTCCCAACCATCCTATGCAAATATGTAGCATAGTTACTTATAAGGAAACATACTCACACTGCCCCAGACCCACAGAGATGTACATATGTGTGTAGGTGCACACAGGAGTGCACACACAAACATATGCACACAGCTTTGGAACTATTTACCCAAGTGGCTATCTCACCAGGGAAGGCTAAACAAAGCACAGCTGTTGTACACTATATTTCTGCTCTATATGGCCTACCCTGTTCAGATAATTTCATAGACAAATGGTTACACATACAGACTTATAGGCACCTTCAGCCTCAGATGCTTACACACACACACACACACACACACACACACACACACACACACACACACACACACACACATGCCCCAGCCACAAACATCCCAGGGAGTAACAGCCATAAATCACTGCAGACAGCAGACATCCAACCCCCTCACAAAACACAACTAAATACAATACACACTGCACAGACATACTCATCTGCAGAGTCCCTCAGCATCAGATACACAGACACACACAGACACACACAGACACACACACACACACACACACACACACACACACACACACACACACACACACACACACACACACACACACACACACCAAGTGCCCCAGCACCTATATGGTCACAAACTTCCCATTCAACAATAGCCATAAGTCACTGAAGGCAGCAGTCATTTAACACACATGCAGTTGTACAGATCTACAATGAAGTACACACTGCACAACAGTACTCACTTGTATCAGCAAACTTACCAAGGTAAAGCAGAGTAGCTTCATCCTGCTTATATTCTATGCTATAAACAATACATGCAAAACAGCTAATAGTCACATAAACTTAGTTATTTTCTGCCCTGTTGTGCATGGATCTTTCCTAGTATGGATATCTGTGAATCACTGTACTATGCAAGACTTCGTGGAGAGTAGTGCACCAGGGTGCACAAGGGCCTAAATTCAATATGCCATGCTCACCGATTACGATACTTATACATGGTGCCAATATCCCTTGCTACTTTTTTAAGTATCTCTATGCTACTGAGCAATAACGGCTTTACAGGTTGCAGTTGTCTTACATAATGTGCAGGATGTCTGTGAATTTGACCCATAGCTTAGATGGCTGTTTGAGGGTTTTTTATTACACTAAGTAACTGAAGTCCTCATTTTTGTATCATTGCCAATGCTTCTCAAGACAATGCTTTTTCCTTGGATATGGCCAAGGAAGTTCCCTTCATATAAGCTGCTTACCTGGAAGAGTAACCACATTCTTACTAAGGATACAACCGGATACCAGAGTAGGTGACACTTCTGGACTTGCTCTTCAGAAAGATTTGCTTTCTGGACAGCTAGACAGTGCTATGCTCTTATGCTATTGTTTGGTAAAATTAGCCTGATCTATAAGGCATCCTGACTGCAGAATTACACAAAGTATTTGTCATATTCAGTACTGTGTATTATAAATTGATCATCTTGTTTCCGTTTCCAACTCAAAAATGCTTGTTTTTGTAGCATATCTAGATGTTGCTGCATAAACCATGTGCATGTGTAATCACATGTCTGTTTGGGTGTCCCTGCTCTGTTATTGAACCACAATAGTTAAGAAGTAAAACCTCTTTCCTGGCCAGTGTGTATGATCTAATGTAGTTGTGAAAAGCAACAGCAGTTGCCTTATGCCACAGACAACATATTAGTGACAAGGTCATCCCTTGTGCAGACAGGTTTCCAGGGAAACACTGAAGAGGAGAAAGAAAACAGCATAAGGTAAAAAGGCACAGCAGGTAGGAAGGTATGTGCAATGATCATTATGGAAAGTGATTGCATAAGCACTCTTTGAGTACGTTAGTAAAGCCAGGAACTACAACGTAAGAAACAGTTTGAAGATGGTAATTTATATATTTTAATCATTTAAAGGAATGTTGAGTGACTTTTTCCTAGTAAGAAGCTTGACTTAAAGATGATTTGTTTGAAGACAGAAGAAATATTGTGCATGACAAAGAAGCTAATTTAGCAATAATCCATGATTGGGTGTGGGTAATGCTATGTTTAACCATACCTGGCATTGTTTGATCATGAGAGAAATGCCCAAGTAATCAAACGAATAGGTCAGCTATGAGTAAACCTGCATTTTATACACACACACACACACACACACACACACACACACACACACACACACACACACACACACACACACAGATACACACATTACTACTATTATGTAATGCCAGCATTACAAAAATATTTACCTTTGTATCTGCAAACTTTTTTCTAGTGTACTGCGTATGTGTAGAACATGTACACTCCTACACTTGCACAGTACATCAGGGTCTATATAATTTGTATCTTTTTTTTTTTTTTTTTTTTTAATAAGGACTCAAGATAGTATATGTATCTTGCTGTTTATGTGGGAATGGTTGATTCTTGATGTCTTGATGTTTAAAATATTTTTTTAACATCGTGTGATTCCTTGATTTGTGTGTGTGTGTGTGTGTGTGTGTGTGTGTGTGTGTGTGTGTGTGTGTGTGTGTGTGTGTGTGTATGTGTGTATGTGTGTCTTCCTTTGGAGAGGATGAAAGTTTGAATCATGCATTTGTTTTCCCCATGGAGCAGAGAAGGTTGCAGCTGTATGTTTTGTTTCTAACAGCTACAGCCAATAAGGCTTGCTGCTCTAGGTAATGATAGATTTAGAAAGTTTTTATATCAATTAGATTTCTCTGGTTTTATGTGGAACTGATTGTTCAGCATATTCATAAAAAGATGGTTACTGAATATCATGTATGTAAACTGTCACAAAACTGTAGAATTTTTTTTCAAAGAGTGAAATGTTATTGTGAAGTTAATAACATTGAAATTGCACTGATGTCAGTTCTGTTTAATAAGTTAACACCAAAACATGCTGCCATAGCGCTCAACCTCTTAGTGTAAATAATCTGGATAAAGTAATAAATAATGGGGGGGGGCAAAGGCTCAACAATAGGGACTTTTTAAATATTCCTCATAAACTTGGAAAGTTGACAGACTTAACAAGATGTGCATTTGTATGGATTTTATGAAGGGTATGAAGTCTGAAACTCAAATGTCTGTCATTACTTTTTTTTTAAACAAAAACATATTTTTTTAAATTATCACTTATGACATAGGAAAACAAGCCATATTGACATAATCTTAGTAGTAAGCATTATACATCACAAATCATATTGACATAAGTTTATTTGCAAACATTATACATCACATCACTTATAATCTACAACTGCTATGAACCAAAACCAAGAAAAAACAAAGGCACGGAGCCACTACAAGCTGGAAACTATTTATTTTACCGCTTTGGTCAGTTGTAAACTGTGACTTCTTCAGAATAAAATACAATAAAACAATTCAAACTTTTATAGCCCCAGCCTGTACTTAATCAATCAATTAAATAAGTAACAATAAACTTTTTAAAGTGCCAACCCTCATACACTTAAAAAATAACTTCTAAGTACAACATACAATATGTCAAACATCCTACCATACTAGTACAATATCAGTTTTTTTTAAAAAGTATGCTAGACATAACTATAAAACAGTGAAAATAATAATAACAATGACCATACAATGTCAGGAGGTAAGAAATTATAAGTAAAACTCTGACTTTAATTTTAAATAACTAACTAAAATTGTAACATCATTTAATCCAGGAGGGTTGACAGCATTAACCCTCAAATGCCACAACAATTCTTTGTACTCTAAAAATGTGTCACTGAGTCCCCCTCTTTCACCAATTTTCACCAAAGAATTGTTGTGGCAATTGAGGGTTAATGCTGTCAACCTTCCTGGATTAAACAAGGTTACATCTTTAGTTAGTTATTTAAAATTAAAGTCAGAGTTTTACTTATAATTTTTTACCTCTTGGCATTTTAGGGTCATTGTTATTATTTTCATTGTTTTATAGTTATGTCTAGCATACTTTTTTTAAAAAAAAGTTGATATTGTACTAGTATGGTAGGATGTTTGACATATTGTATGTTGTACTTAGAAGTTCCTTTTTAAGTGTATGAGGGTAGGCACTTTAAAAAAAATACTGTTACTTATTTAATTGATTGATTAAGTACAGGTTGGGGCTATAAAAGTTTGAATTGTTTTATTGTATTTTATTCTGAAGAAGTCACAGTTTACAACTGACGAAAGCGCTAAAATAAATTGTTTCCAGCTCATAGTGGTTCCGTGCCTTTGTTCACTTATAATCTACCCAATCATTGTCAAACATTACATAGCTCATTTAAATCCTGCCTTCTTTTAAATCTCATTCCTACCCTGTATATATTGGTTTCCATAATTCTAATTTTTTTCTATGTAATTTGCACCTACCCTTTTCTAAAGTTCGCAATTCAAGTTATTTTATCTCTGTTACTATATACATTACTTCTAGTACAGTTAGCTTAGATTTTGATTTCCATTTTCTAGTAATTGCTTTTTCGGCACCCACCATAATTAGACTCCGTAAGACCTTACTATGTCTAGGCAATTCTGATTCTGTATCATAGCTCAGAAAAATAATTTCTCTAGATACACCAATTTGCTCACATAGTATCTTTGACAGAGTGACATGCAGAGAATCTTTAAAGTCTGACAACTCATTACACTCCCAGAAAATATGTTTCCAGTTACCTCTTTCTTCACCATCACACTGCCAACATTTGCTTTCTACCTGAGGAAAAATTCTCTGTAGTCTACTTGGTGCCTTAAAATACCTATGTAAACATTTCCAAGCAAAAATCCTAAACCTTCTACATTTTGTTGCATATTTGGGAGACATACATATACCCCCACATTGCTTCTTTGTGAATTGGTTATCCAGTCTCTCTTCCCAATCCTTTCTAACCTCCTATGATTGATTCTTATGGTTATCATGCAACATATATTATATGCTTTACAAATTATTCCTTTTCTTAACAGCAGCTTCTGTTCTAGATTTGACTAAAAACTCTAACAGTGCTGGTCTTTCATTTAGAACCCCCATTTGTTTCTCTTTGCCTATACTCTGTTATTAATCTATATCTATATTACTGTCTATATCCCTCCTGGAAACAATCTAAACACTCTTGAAAACATACTGTCCTGGTTTTCCCATAACATAACTTATGAAACCCTCATCTTGGGAGATGTCAACTTAGACTGGTCCAAACTGAAAACTGACTCTCCCCAAAATAGTATTAACTTACACGGCTTCCATCAACTCATATCATCCCCCACCCGACTCCATAGAAATACATCATCTAGTTCCATAATAGACTGGATACTTACCAACTGCCCCCACCATTACCACAACCCTATTACTCTACCAGACCAACTTAGTGATCACCTCCCCACCTCTGTCCTCAGATTCAACACTCAACCCCCCAAACATCATCTATATCGGGACAACCCTACACTCAACAATTTTAATCTAACACAATTCAACTCAAATCTATCTTCCATTGACTGGTCCTTCCTATCAAATATCCCACTAGATGAGGCAGTCAGCAGCTTTAATAACATCTTCCTGAATACCCTTAACTCCGTTGCTCCTTCTAGAAGAATTCAAATAAAACCCAATCACGCCCCATGGCTCTCCAAACAAACTAAGTCCCTCATGCTCAACAGAGATAAAGCCTGGAAAGCCTGGACCAAAACCAAATAATTATCCCACCTTCACCACTACAAGCACCTCAGAAACCTTACTAAGAAACAAGCCAATGCAGATAAAAAGTCCTTCTACAACTCTGGCCAACTTACTTACAAATCAAACCCTCAGAAATTCTGGACTACAATAAACAGAATCCTGGCCCCAGGCCATCCATCAACACCCAGCCCTTTCCCCAACACAAACCCTCTAGACACAGCTACCCTTCTTAACAATCACTTTATCAATACTATTCAGTCACTTATCCCATCAAACTGTAAGACTACTCCCCTGTCTACCCCACTCGGCCTACCTGACAATCCTCCATTCTCACTACATCCTGTCTCCACCTCCTATATAAGATCTCTTCTTTATAAACTCAAACTCTGTTCCTCCTCCACTGATAATCTACCACCTACCTTCCTCAAACTAGCTGCAGACACCATAGCCTACCCAGTGTCCATATTAATTAACAGATCTATACAAGAATCCACTGTCCCCACTCTCTGGAAATCCTTTTTCACCATTCCTCTGCACAAAGGTGGCAATTCTACTGACCCTTCTAACTACCAACCCATAGCCATCCTATCCCCCCTCTCTAAGATTCTTGAAAAATGTGTCCACTCCCAACTACTCAACTACCTGCTCCAACATAATCTCTTCACCCCCACCCAACATGGCTTCCGTCCTCACCACAGCATAACTACTGCCCTACTATCCTTTACCCATACCATTGCTGATGCCCTGGACAAAAATAAACTTCTATCCTGTCTCTTCCTTGACCTCTCAAAAGCCTTTGATACAGTCTCACATCCCCTACTGCTATCCAAACTTGATAATCTTAACCTATCTACCTCCACCCTTACCTGGTTCTATAGCCACTTGATAATCTTAACCTATCTACCTCCACCCTTACCTGGTTCTATAGCCACTTAACTCACAGGAAACAATCAGTAAGATGGCTGTCTTCCACTTCTCCTTTTATACCTGTTCCAACAGGAGTTCCCCAGGGCTCCATCTTGGGACCCCTCCTCTTTAACATCTTCACTAATGACCTCCACACATCTTGTAAACAATCTTCCCTCATCCAATATGCTGACGATTCTACCCTCATATGTATCTCTGACAGCATATCCAAACATTATACTCTTACCCAACAGACCTTCCTCTCTACTGAACAGTGACTAACCAATAGCCTACTGATCCTCAACCCCAAAAAGACCAAACTATTACTTTTTCTTCCCCACTCTCTCTCTTACCGCAAATCCACCTTTACTATCACTTCTTCAAATAACACTACTATCAAACCTGAAACCCAAACTAAACTTCTAGGAGTCATTATCGATGATGAACTGAAGTTTAATACACACTTACTTCACAGTATAAAAAAGACTCACCAGAAACTAGGTCTTCTATATCGTAACAAAAGATACCTAACATCCAATGCTAGACTATCCCTTGCCCAAGCTTTTCTCCTTCCCTCCCTTCTTTATGCTGCCCCTATATTTACCCATATCCAAACTACTACCTTAAACAAACTTCAACAAACATACCATAAGCTAGCTAGATTTGTTACAAACTCACCATATAATGTACACCACTGCCTATCCCTTAACTCCCTACACTGGCTTGAATTTCCCCACTTATTGCAGCTATCTAAACTTCAAATGCTACACTCTCTCCTCTACAAGCCTTAATTCTGCCCTACCCTCTCTCTTCTCATCTCAATCTATTCTCCTCCCCGTACTCTTCGTACTGTTAAACCAACTACTGCTACAAACCCACCAACCCAAAAAAATTATCGGCAAATACCTCTACAAATCCTCCATTGCCCAAACCTGGAACAAACTTCCCAGGGACATTTGTTCCATCATTCACCCATCACACTTTAAAGAAAAACTCAAGGCTCATCTACTAAAATTGAAAATCTGTCCTTGCCAAGTTTGTTTAACTTTCCCCATAACCTATGTCATTCCACCTTTTTTTCTTAACCTGTTTTTGACCAAATCAAGCCTTTTTTTCTCCCCAAATCTCTGATACCTGCACTGACAAAACAAACCATTAATGTAAATATGTAAATATGTAAATATGAAACTACACTGCTACCCTGTAATATAATACAGGTATACTGCCTTTAATTTTATTCTTTGATTTGTCTAACATATATATTGTGAAACCAATTTGTTCATATTCAACACTGTATAACTTTTGTCTCTTTTTTTAAGTATTATCATTTATTTGTGTAAACTGTGCTTGTAAAAGACCTACTTAGTGATTGTATAACTTCTACTGTAAACTGCTGCATTTCTTGGAGCTTTTCTGCTCAGGTCTCCACAGAAAATGGGTCCCAAGCCCAGTTGGACTAACCCGGTTAACAAATGTCAATAAATAAATAATAATCTTTGATAGGGAAGGCAATCTCTAACCTGTAGTCCAAATAATTTTTTGGAGTCTTCCCATTCTATCACCTTTCCTTCTCTAGTTATTTGCTCCCAATACTTTGCCTATTGTCTGTATCCCTAAATGCAGTCATCCCTATTGGCAGAATCCCCTTTCTCCATTCCTGTGTTGGCTTAGTTCTTAGTATACTTTCTGCTACTTTAGGAATATATTCTGTATGATTATTGTTATCCCCCTTAAAGATCTGCATCCAGAATCCCAGTCTCTCCTTGCTTCTTGAGCTCCACCCTGTTTCATCATCATCCATTTCTACTTTGATTTATAGATTTCTGCTTGTGCTATGTATAGGAACCTTAACTGTGTAGCTCTGAAATACCCCTTAAAATTGGGTAATCCCAATCTGCCTTGTTCTATTGAAAAAATCAGCTTATCCCACTTGACTCTTGCCATCTTTCCCTCCCAGATAAAATCCTTCAGCTCTTTATTAATTGTTATCCACAACTCCTCTGGTTGATAAAAAAATTGTCTGACCTGTGTATAAGACTAAAGGGACTGAAAACATTTAAGTGTATCTTACTATCCATATCCATAAAACAGAGCTTCCAATTTCTCAGTTTTTGTATTGTCTTTTAGTCTCTTCCCACATATCCCTAGCTGCCACACCAGAATTATTTTTAATTTATACTGCTAAGTACTACATTTTATCATGTCCCCATTAATATCACTATCGCTGAACCAATTTGTGTGTGGGTACATAATTTACAGCTATTGTTTTTGTTTTAGCTTCATTAATTTTGTATCCCAAAAAGATGTGAAATGGTATCAAAATGTTCTTTCTTCTTCTTCTTCTTCTTCTTCTTCTTTCGGCTGCTCCCATTAGGGGTCACCACAACAGATCATCTGTTTCCATTTCTTCCTGTCCTCTGTATCCTGCTCTGTCACACCAACCACCTGCATGTCCTCTCTCACCACATCCATAAACCTTATCTTTGGCCTTCCTCTTTTCTGGTTACCTGGCAGCTTCATCCTTAGCATCTTTTTCCCAATATACTCTGCATCCCTCCTCAGCACATGTCCAAACCAATGTAATCTTGCCTCTCTGGCTTTCTCTCTAAACCTTCCAAGCTGGGCTGACCCTCTAATATACTTATTCCTAATCCTGTCCACCCTCGTCACACCCAGTGCAAATCTTAACATCTTTAACTCTGCCACGTCCAGCTCTGACTTCTGCCTTTTGTTAATGCCACTGTCTCCAACCCATATAACATAGCTGGTCTCACTACCCTCTTGTAGACCTTCCCTTTCACTCTTACTGGTACTTGTCTGTCACAAATCACTCCTGACACTCTTCTCCACCCACTCCATCCTGCCTGTACTCTCTTCTTCACCTCTCTTCCACACTCACCATTACTCTGAACTGTTTATTCCAAGTATTTAAACTCATCCACCTTCGCCACCTCTACTCCTTACATCCTCACCATTCCTCTTTCCTCCCTCTCATTCACACACATATATTCTTAGTCCTGCTGACCTTCATTCCTCTTCTCTCTAGAGCATATCTCCACCTCTCAAGGGTCTCCTCCACCTGTTCCCTACTCTCACTACAGATCACAATGTCATCTGCAAACATCATAGTCTACAGGGACTCCTGACTGATCTCATTTGTCAACCTGTCCATAACCACTGCAAATAAGAAAGAGCTCAGAGTTGATCCTTGATGTAATCCCACCCCCACCTTAAACTAATCCGTCAGTCCCACCGCAGACCTCAGTGCTGTCACACTACCCTTGTACATATCCTGTACCACTCTTACATACTTCTCTGACACTCCCAACTTCCTAATACAATACCACAACTCCTCTCTAGGCACCCTGTCATATGCTTTCTCTAAGTCCACAAAGACACAATGCAACTCCTTCTGACTTTTTCTGTACTTCTTGATCAACAGTCTCAGAGCAAACATCGCATCTGTAGTGCATTTTCCCGGCATGAAACCATACTGCTGATCACTAATCATCACCTCCTTTCTTAACCTAGCTTCCACTACTCTTTCCCATAACTTCATTCTGTGACTGATCAATTTAATCCCTCTGTAGTTACTACAGTTCTGCATATCACCTTTATTCTTAAAAATTGGTACCAAAACACTTTTTCTCCTTTCCTGAGGCATTCTCTCACTTTCCAAGATTTCATTAAACAATCTAGTTAAAAACTCCACTGCCATTTCACCTAAACACATCCATGCTTCCACAGGTATGTCATCTGGACCAACAGCCTTTCCATTCTTCATCCTCTTCATAACTATCCTTACTTCCTCCTTGCTAATCCACTGCAGTTCATGATCCACTATCCGCACATCATCCAACCTTCTCTCCCTCTCATTCTCTTCATTCATCAGCCCCTCAAAGTACTCTTTCCATCTGCTCAACACACTTTCCTCGCTTGTGAGTATGTTTCCTTCATTATCCTTTATCACCCTTACCTGCTGCATATCTTTACTAGCTCGGTCCCTCTGTCTAGCCAATAGGTACAGATCCTTTTCTCCCTCCTTAGGGTCCAAACTTTCATACAACTCTTCATATGCCTTATCCTTAGCCTTCGCCACCTCTCTCTTTGCCATGCACCTCATCTCATTATACTCCTGTCTACTTTCTTCATGTCTCTGACAATCCCACTTCTTCTTCTCCAACCTCTTTCTCTGTATACTCTCCTGTACTTCCTCATTCCACCACCAGGTCTCCTTGTCCTCCTTCCTTTTTCCAGATGTCATACCAAGCATCTTTCTAGCCATCTCCCTTACTAGCTCTGCTGTAGTTACCCAGCTATTCGGTAACTCTTCACTGCCACCCAGTGCCTGCCTGAACTCCACCTCACAATTACCCCTTTTCAATTTCCAACATTTGATCCTTGGTGCTGCCCTCACACTCCTCCTCCTCTTCTTGATCACCAGTGTCATCCTACAAACCACCATCCTATGCTGTCTAACTACACTTTCCCCTGCCACCACTTTACAGTCTCCAATCTCCTTCAGACTGGCCATTCTACTTAAGATATAATCCACCTGTGTGCACCTTCCTCCACTCTTTTATGTCACCCTATGCTCCTCCCTCTTGTTAAAATACATAGTCAGCACAGCCATGTCCATCCTTTTCACAAAATCCACTACCATCTGACCTTCTGCATTCCTTTGCTTAACACCATACCTACCTATCACGTCCTCAGTCCCTCTGTTCCCTTCACCAACATGCCCATTGAAATCTGCTCCAATCACCACTCTTTCACCCTTGGGTACAGTCATCACCACTTCATCCAACTCACTCCAAAATGTTTCTTTCTCATCCATCACACACCCAACTTGTGGAGCATATGCACTAACAACATTCATCATTACACCATCAATTTTCAGCTTCATAAACATCACTCTATCCGACACTCTTTTCACCTCCAAAACACTCTTATCATACTGTTCCTTCAGGATAACCCCTATGCCATTTCTCCTCCCATCCACACCATGATAAAACAATTTGAACCCGCCTCCGATACACCTAGCCTTGCTCCTCTTCCATCTGGTCTCTTGCACACGCAATATACCAACCTTCCTTCCATCCATCATATCAGCTAGCTCTCTCCCTATATCAGTCATACTGCCAACATTCAAAGTTTCAACCCTCACTACCACAATCCTAACCTTTACCTGCCTTCAGGCATGCCTTCCCCCTCTTCTCTTCCTTCGGCCAACAGTAGCCCAATTTCCACCAGCACCCTGTTGGCCAACAGTACTGGTGGCGGTCGTTGTTAACCCGGGCCTCGACTGATCTGGTATGTATATTTGTACTGTTGTTCGCATGTATGATTTGGCAAAATTTTACACCAGATGCCCTTCCTGATGCAACCCTCCCCATTTATCCAGACTTGGGACCGGCACAAAGAAATGCACTGGCTTGTGCATCCCCAAAATGTTCCACAACACTGAAATGTCCCTTTTCTTGTTTTATCAAGTATAAAATAATATCATCTGCAAATAGAACCAGCTTTTCTTGACTACCATATCAATTATATCCTTGAATTTCTGAGTTTCTTATTTTCTTTGCCAGTGGTTCTAAATATAATCCAAATAACAAAGGGGAAAGAGGACATCCCTATCTGGTTTCTCTGTTCAAGTAGAAATTATCAGAGAAGAACCCACTCACTTTAATTCTCACCTATGATCCCTCATATAGCCTCCTTATCAACCTCATAATTTTATCAGGGAATGCAAATGCTTCCATTGCCTTGTTCATAAAGTCCTAGCTTACTCTGTCAAATGCTTTCTCTGTATCAAGACCCAAAACAACACTGGTAGTTTCTTACATTCTTCTTTCCTCTGGATCATCAATGTTCTGTTAATGTTGTCAAATATTTGCCCCTCTCCACAAAACCACATTGATCCTTATCTATCAGTTTTGGCATCATCTTTGCCATTCTTTTAGCTGTTATATACATAAACACTTTATAATCATGGTTTAGTATTGAAATGGGACTGTATGAAGCTGGATCTGATGGGTCTTTATGCTCTTTAGGTATTACAGCTACCACAGTTTTCTTTCAGGATGTTGGTACTTCTCCTGTTAAAATACTGTTAAACAAAACCTTCCAGATCTTTATCAGTTTTTTTCCGTCCTAGCTTCCAAACACAGGAATAAATACCATCTCTTTCTGGGGACTTTCCTGCAGCTTGGTTATACGTCACCATTTTTATCTCCTCACCTATCCTAACTATTAGTAATTGAGCCTTGTCTCCCTCTAACCTTGGAATATGTAATTCTTCCATAAACATTTCCATTTGTGCCTTTTCTTGATTTCCATATTTCTCTGCTTTATACAGGTTTCATCGAACTTCCAAACTACTTCTAATACTTCTACAGGATCTCTTGTTGTCTTCCTTGTTGTAGGCTCCCTAAGCTTGGCAACAGCCCTATCTACATCCTGTTGTCCTGAGTAGTTGTGCTAAACGTTTTTATGTTTTTGTGCTCTGGAGTTATTATCAAAAAACAGCTGCTTAACAGCAATCTTTCTAAACTCATGCACATTATCAAAATAATCCCCTATTTTTTGTTTAGCATTCAGCAGTTGCTCCTTTTCATCTTTTGTGAGATTCCTCCTATTCTGCAATACTTTAACATTTGTCAGACCCTCTAAATAATTCTTGTTACTTCTTAACCTTATCTGCCTTTCTTTTATTCCCACCCTCTTTTTAAACTCCATTTTAATTTTATCCCACTGCCTAGATATTTTTTCAGAAGAAATTTCTATCTTCTCTAATAGCTCCTGAATAATTTCCACTACCCATTCCTTAAATTCCTCTCTTTTCAACAGGTAGGTGAGAAAGCAGCCATGTCTCACTTTTATTTCATTACCCTATGTTTTTATTTTAGTTAGTATTGGTGCATCATCTGAAATAGTTACTGGATGGGTATGAAGTCTTTCAATTAAATGCACATGTTCCTGTAAAATGTAAATTTTGTCTAGCCTAGCCTAGTTTTTGTATCTTGGGGAATAATATTTAAATTCACTCAAAACTCCTAGTACTGAATTCACATCTTCCATGCCAAAGATTTTCATAAATATCTTCAAAAATCTACCCTCTTTTGTTATATTTTCCCTTCTGGTCCCCCAGACACATCTTCACTGCTGCAAATCATATTCCAGTCCCCACCAATAAGTAATATTCCTTGGTGAAAGCTGATTATTTCTCCCAGAATTTTCTTAAGCTCCAGTATAGCAGTTTTAGGTGCAGTATAAATACATGCCAGTATAATCCTCTTCCCTTGCCAGTAGCCCCTTAGTACTAAAAATCTGCCATTATTCTATCATCTTTTATCACTATTGGAGCTCCTCTTGCAATTAATATAAGTACTCATCTTTTCCTCTGTCCCAGGTATTCTGCTGAATAAGCATCCTGAAAACCTTTCTTTATTAAAATTCACGTGTTCAGTTCTTTCCAAGTGTGTGTCCTATAGCATAGCTATTTGCACTCTATATTTTTTTAATATAGTCCACTTCTCCTTCTTTTTTGTGTCTGTGAGATCATTGACATTTAAAGACATTACAGAAACCATCATTGTGTTAAAAAGTTATCATTCCCAACTTTTATGTGTCACAGCTTTTTGGTTAGGTGTCTAGTTCTAGCTTTTGTGTTACATGCATACAATGTTTGGCAGGCTGATCTTTTATACAGTTGTTTTTTGTCATATCCATTTGAGCCCATGTCACATCTTACAAAGCTGTTTGTTTTATTGAAACCCCTCAAACAAAACACATCTCCAATACCCCCTTAAAGACTATTAAATTTAATACTGACTCACAAAACTATGTACATCTTTAAATATTGAAGTTTTACCATCCTAATAGAAACATGTGTCCCAAACTGATAGCCACACTCATAGACTTCGGTTAACATAAAAGGAAGGTTATTCATGCTAAGACACATGGCACAACCTGTGCTTCTACTAAGTGCTGTCTGGTTTTGCCTTATTTCTAAAGCTCTCCCAGGTGGGAAAACACTTGAATGCCTTCAGAAAACATTAATTCCAAGCCATTCCTCCTTATCAGATTGTCTCCAGGAAGACATGAGGACCAGATACAGAGATACTACTAAGCATACATTTATTTGCTAGAAAAAATGTATAATAGTCAGTGTTCTTTTTCATTTACTTGCTTTCTCTTAACACTTATTAACAGATCAACCTAAGGACCTTAATCCAGTCATTCCCATATGAAAGCATGAGAAAAAGTACATACATTTTTCTTTGATCAGGCTGTTGTGAACAGACTTTTCTTCATTTTCTTACATTACAGTGCTTACATTTCTTAAAACTGAACAATGAGAAAGAGAGGAGAAGGGAGAAAGAAAAAAAAAAAAACAGGTGTCCTGTTTACATTAGTATCCCCATTACACTTAAAAATAAATGAGAAAACTTTATAGCATGCAAAGAAAATCATGTGCTATAGAAATATTACTTTTAAGAAAAAATTGTTTTACTTAAAGTTAACTTTCTCTCTCTCCTCTTCCCCTCTCCTAAGTATTTTTGAGCATTAATAACATGAAGCAGGGCATATGCTTTAGAGTCCCCTACAAGTTTAAAAAAGTAAAAAAATCCAATATTTTCAGATTTTCTTGTTCTGCCATGTTTCACTAATATAAGCATTGCTTTGTAATCCCACATTTCTCAATTTCCAAGTTACTTGTTTTATTCCTGTTCATCTTCATCTTCCAAATCCTGTCTCTGCTTCATTTCCAATGTACTCTCAACTCTTCTAGTCATCTCTTGTATTTTTTTCCTTCTTTCAAGCATTTTCTGTTGAAACACTGGAACAAGATTTTACTGGCACAGTCTCACTGTGGTCTTTATTATCAGAAGAACAAGAAGCAGAATCTCCTTCTGTTTCACAGCTCAGTTTTTGTTGGCCAAACTTTTGTATTTCCTCCTTAGCATGTACTGCATCAAAAATGATTTTGCTCCTCCAGGAAAGAATATTTTAAAGATAGCTGGGTATAGCAGTTTGAATCTCATGCCTGCTTCTCAAAATTCTCTGAGTAGTGGAATAAATGCACTCCTCTTCTGCCTTGTGTACCATGAATAATCATTCTTCACAAACACTCTGCTGTCTTCCAATTTCAGCACTCTGTCCTTCTGCCACAATTTTGTCAGAATGAACAACTTCTTCTGGCAGGATTGCATCTTTACTATTAAAAGTCTAGGTTGCTTTCTCATAGCCAGGTTTGGAGCATGCACACAATGTGCCCTTTCAATTAACAACTCCTGCTGTGGAATACCACTCCAGTTGCTTATTTGTGCTTTAATAAAATTAATACAGTCTGTTCCTTCCAGCTTTTCTGGTAGAGCAGAAAACCTCAGGTTTTTCCTACGTTCCTTGTCCTCTAATTCTATTATTTTTTGAAATATCTCGTCTTTGGCAGTCTCATATTCAGCCAGCCATTTCTTCATTTTGACCTCTGATTTTTGCAGTTTTACCACCTCATCTAAGTATCTGTTTAAAGCTTCTTCCATTTTCCAGCCTTTTGTTATTTGAGTTGATATACTCCATCAGTGGTTTGCTTATTTTAATCAAGTTGTTTGCCGTTGTCTTATACTTTCCTCTAGGTTACTAGAAGTCATGTCTGGAGCTTGCATTACATTTTATTGAAGAGTTGCAGTAATCTTCCCAGTCAGTGTTTTTCCCTCACCTTTTCTTGCTGAGTTTCTTTCTGATCCTCTGTATTTCTTTTTTCCTGACATCCAGGCAGTGCACTTACTAGCCAGTTACTGAAATTTACCTAGGAATTCAAGTCCACTGGCTTTCTCTACTGAGTTTCTGTGTTCACAGTGGGAGAGCTAGAATTAAACTGTTACTCAATGTGCAGCCATCTTGGAATGTTGCCATTATTTTCTGACTTCAATCCTCAAAAAATCAAAAATATAAGGCAAAAAATCCAGACATTCTGTAAAAATCTGAACAGCTGAGAGGTATTCATGCAGCCTGTGGCACAATTTAATGGGATAAGAAGAGCCTAAATCAGAATCATTTGCAGAGGTTGTAGAGTTTTAGCAAAATGGTTTAATCCCCGAACCATTACTAATTGCAAAGCTGTGGATTTTAAAGAAAGTGTAAAAGTAAAGTGGAAAATATGTCTGGCTGTTTAGCAGAACTGCTCAGGTTAGCAGAGCATTGCCAGTTTGTGTGAACTCTGAAACCTCATATGAAGAAAGGATACAACAAGTTGCTTTCAAAGAAGGAGTTAAAAATAGATTAAGCAGTTAATATTGCCTTGTCCATGGAAATAGTCACAAAATGTTGCCGAGCTGCAGCAGAGACTACATGACTACACTATTAAAAAAGAAAAGTAGTAAACAGAACACACAGGAGGTAAGCAAGTAGAAGGGTGGTTAACGCAAAACGCAGGAGTAGTTTAAAAGCATTTCATGTGCATATAAAGTCAACATTATGAAGTAAGCTGATTCAGAAGAAAGAACTGATGCAGTGTCTTGGTAAGAGGATGAACTGTATTTAGAACTATTCAATTGGTCTGAAAATGACTATAAAATCATGTGTCACCAAGTGGTAACAGAGCTGAAACTGGTACAGGAAATTAATACAAGCACAGCACTGTATATTATTTTTTATCAGTGACTGTAAGGAAATCATGATATCAAGTGGTAGCAGGGGTGAAACTGATGAAAGAATTGAGTACAAGTGCAGCACTGTGTGTAATTTTTATTACTGACTGAACATATGTATAGGAAAGAAGAAGATGGTACAGTGAAGAAGATCTTGGAGAAAAAGGAAGGAAGAAAGAAAGAGGAAATTAAGATATCTACCCAAGAGATGGATGGATTGTGTGAGAGACATGGTAGTCAAACATGACTGTCAAAGAATGTAGGAGACTGGCACTGAATTAACAGCTGATGCAACATCCCAACCCCACATAGAAAAATGGAAAAAAGAGGGACAATGATACTGATGACATACCATTGAAAAAGTCAGAAATACTACTGAAGACGTATACATGTGAAACATTGGTCCTTGAAGGTAAGGACTAGTCAGACACCACTGACACACGATGGTAAAGAACAGATTTTGAACTTCTCTGTGTGTAAATGAGGTAGATCACAATTGTTTGGCACAGAACAGATGTAGAAAATTGACTTGAATTGACATTCTGTTAAGGCACTGAATATGCCATTGTAAAATGGAGACACAAAGCCACAGTTTGAAAACTGTTTTACTTAACAGATGAAAAACATGTTTTGCAAGACAATTGGGAAGATGAATGTTAGTCCCAAGTTCCACAAAAGTCATTACTCAATGCATTCAATCTTAAAGTGGAAAGCACAGCTGAATACATTTTTCAGTAGCCTAAGCTATATGGGTCCTACCCCAGTGCTACCAGCCCACTTTTCAAAGCTAAAGGGTGCCTTTCATGTGTACTAACTGTCAGGAGCTTGAGAGGAGCTCCATATAAATGACAGTTAGAGCACAAAAAGCTCAGACCTTTCTTGCCCCAAAAAGGGAGGCAATAGCCCTAAAAGAAGAATGCTAGGAAACATAACCAAAAACCAAAACTGTACACATGAAGAGGATGTGGTTACTGCAACAGTGATCTGTTAGAACAGCTACTGTTATGTTAAGTTTACGTCCACAACTGTACTATGTTCAGCATTAGATCACTGTTGTGGTAGCCTATGCTATATGGATAGAATAACATAGATTAGCAAATAAAGAAGAAAATTACTTAATTAAGACTTCAGTAGCCCCTGGAGAATGGTATTAGCAAATCCTGTTCTGGATCTGAAAAAGGAATCCAGTTTGTAGTGATTTGTAAAGGTATGCACAGAGGACTACTTTGTTCTTCTAGAATATTTCTAAAACCCACTCACTTCCAGAAAGTCACCAAAGAAGTCAAAGCCCTAGTGTAGTAGACTAAGAAATAGTATGATACAACCATGTAAAAATAGTCTACTCTGACACTAGCTATCCTTTTTACTTACCTTTATAGCAGACAAACAGCTGATCTTAAGGACTGAATTTTGTCTATATAGTATCTGAGCTGTCTCTAGACATCCAGACTATAAAGAGTTTTTCACCTTTGTTTTTGGGATCAAGAAAAAAGATAGGGAGATTAACAGACTGTCTCAATGTAAACTCCAAGACCACTTAAGGCATAAAAGTGGGAAGTTTAAATGAGGTGCTGTGAATATCGTCTTTGGGGCTGTAATGGGCTTGTATCATTGGCCTCAATAGGTCCAAAAAGTGACTTCATCTCCAAAAAGGAGTCCTTCATCTTGGCTTTACTGCTTCAGAACCTATGCCTTCTTACCTTCATGCCATGGCCATTCATTCCTGGACCTGATTTGGGAATGACTGTTCACATTGAGTAGCCTAAGGCAGTACAAAAACTGCTTTATGCTTTACCAACTGCTTAGCATGTCCAATCCACCTACTGCATGTCTTTGGAATGTGGAAGGAAACTGGAGCACCAGGAGGAAACCCATGCGACTGCAGGAAGGACATGCATACTCCACACAGAAGGCAACCCAGCCAAGAATCGAACAGGAGATCCTCTTGCTGTGAGGCAACAACGCTAATTGCTGCACCACCATGGCCACCCTGCTTTAGTGCAGAAACTCAGGAAATTATTCAACAATGGCCCTAAAACACATTCAAATGATTTAAAATCATACATAAATTTAGACATAGCTTAAAATGAAAAGTATAACTCTTATACTGTAAGAGAAATGAAACTCCAAGTACATACAATTTTCCAAAGGGGAAAACAAGCAAATCAGGAGAATACACAATTAAAGTACAGATAGAAAAACACAGAGTGAGAAATAAAAACCCAAAAATGTTTTTTTTATCTGAGCTCTGTAGCTGATGTAATCCAGAGGGAAGAGCAGTCTTCCAAGAGATCCTTCTCTGAATGTGTCTTCAGAAAACTGAAAGGATCCTGTCTATGGGTTTGAAGGGTAGTTCTGGTCCTGCTATATGATTGGTCCTTCACACCCACAGGCAGGCAGTGGAAGAAGTTCTGAGCTTTAATAGACTGGCAAAGGGGAGGGTAGCAGGGCGCTACTACCCATATGCTAGTCAGGCAGTGTGTTTACTGAACATCTGTATACTGCCACTAAATCCCTGAATGCA
This sequence comes from Protopterus annectens, assembly GCF_019279795.1. Taxonomy (NCBI): domain Eukaryota; kingdom Metazoa; phylum Chordata; order Ceratodontiformes; family Protopteridae; genus Protopterus; species Protopterus annectens. The sequence continues at coordinate 886,096,793 of NC_056741.1, forward strand.
AGTAGAAAATGTCTTACTAAATGGTGAGGGCATTGTCAGGCTCACTAACTTCTTACTTATGAGGCTGGACATGACAGTCAGTTGTTTTTCAGATACCAGGATCTCCAATGCTACAAGGGCTGTTCTGTCTCTCACACAGAGAAAATATGAATATACTTCATGGTACCTCATGTGTGCATGGAAAGACTGGAGGCACTCAAATATTGATTGTATAAGACTTTGGGATTATTTGAACTCCCTGGTCAGCCTCAGTATGAAGCTGAGATCCCACATAAAATCCTCCAAAGCTAGTTATGAAAACAAAATTGCCACTGATTCTAAAGACAACCACAAAGCATTCTATAGCTATGTCAAGAATCTCGATGGCAACACTCAGATCTGCTCTGAGTTACAGCACAAGGCACTACATATACAGAACCAACTGATGTTGCCAACATCCTGTCAGATAGGTTCAGTGCTAACTTTACCCCCTCTCACCCCCTAAAGCTCCCATCTCTATACTGGAAGATTGCAATGTTCCTGTAATCATGGCTGCACAGGTAAAAACCTCACTCTCCAAAGCCAAGAACACAGCATCCATGGGACCTGACAACATCCCAGGCTGCCTTCTACATGAACTACAGAATGAAATGGCACCCCACCTAAGTACCATGTTCAGTCATAGCCTCACCTCAGGCTTTGTGCCCATTGAATGCGCACCATGACAGTTATCCCACTCCACAAAGGGGGAGCCAAGACAGACCCCGGGAACTACTGTACCATTAGCCAGACAAGCCTGGTCTACAAGGCCATGGAATGTATCATTGTGGAACTCATAACACAGACATTGGAGATCTCCAAACTCTAGACCCCACACAGTTCGTGTTTGTAAAAGGAAGATCATGTCTCCTAAACCTGATAGACTTCTTTGAAGCAGTCACCAAAGCCATAGATGAGGGTAAGGTGGTTCACACAGCCTATCTAGATCTCACCAAAGCATTTGACACCATCCCCCACTCTGGAATTATAGATAAACTCACTAAACTAGGTATAAATCCCTATGTCACAAGATGGGTTGCCAACTGGCTTACTGACAGAACCCACACTGTGAAAGTAGCAGACTCTAAATCAGACTTCAGACCAGTGACAAGTGGAGTACCACAGGGTTCAGTCCTGGTTCCTCTCCTGTTTGGTATCTACTTCTCTGAAGTACAGGCTAACACAGAAGGTCTTTGGCTAACTATGTTCACAGATGACTGCAAACTAGGAGCTATAATCAAAACTCCTAACGATGTGGGCATCCTACAAAAGGGCCTCAATGAGACAGATGCCTGGTGTTAAAGCCATGGCCTCAAGCTCAATGCCAAAAAGTGCATTGTCATCCCCTTTGGTAAAAACTCTGTACCAATGGACTACCACATAGGCGGTAGTCTACTTAACACCAAAAGTGTGATAAGAGACCTTGGGACACAGGTGGACAGTAGCCTCTCCTTTGATAATCACATTGCCACAGTGGTCAGGAAATCCTTCTACATGGCACACCTCATCACAAAAGGTTTCTCATCTAGAAAAAAAAGAGGTCATCGTTCCACTCTACTCATCACTCATAAACTCATTATAGAGTACAACACCCCTTTTGGTAAGTACCTCACAAGACATCTACAACAACTGGAAAGGCCGCAGAAATACCTCACACAGAGGATTACTGTACTCAAACAGATGCTCTATGCAGGCTGTCTCAAAAAACTCCAGCTTTACTCCGTCGCATATCGCCTACTCAGAGGTAATCTCTGCTTAACATACAAAGCTATGTCAAACCCAGAGCAGATGGACATGCTCCACTTAAAGAAATCCCAATCCCTCTGAGTTACATGCTCTAGGGACCTAAACCTTGTCATCACAATAAACATAACATGCTGGAGGGATAGATTCCTGTCCCAGAGACTTCCCATATTCTGGAATAGACTACCTATCTATGATAAACAGAGCTCCTCATTAGCACTCTTCAAGAAAAATCTTGATGACTGGATGGGAAATAGGAAATTCACCCCGGGGATCACTTCTGTGGCTCTGTTTGAAAGGGGCACAAGAAAATAATTTTCTTGGGTGGTGAAAGTCAGGGTACCTTTTTGGCTAGGCTTATATAGGCCCTAGGGCCAATAGCCTAGTACCTACCTATGAACCTATGATTAGGCTTGATAACATTTTGATTCAAGGCAGTATATTTTATAAATTTAAATTGCAAAGATATTACATTTCCTAATTTAGCTGCTTTTAGTACATTTTCTAAAGTATTTACTGCTATTTCCTACCACAGCCTCGAAAAAATGGTAACTAATAACTCAAGAGGAAATCATTTACATGATATCATTGCTACAAATGTGCAAAATATTATTTACAAAGTTTCTGTTCTCTGCCCCTGGGTACCTCAGATCACAGTGCTATTTAATGTGTTATTTAAACCTCCTTCTTTAAAACTTAAAATGTTAAAATCTAATTATGGTAAAATTAACTATCAGGATATACTGAAATCACTTGATGTTATTGATTGGTCCAAAGCAGAATGGATTTTGGATATACTACACTTGAAACTATCATGAAGCATGGTGTGGAACATACTGGCACTCCTAAACAAAAATGTTTCAGATCCAGATCCTTCTGATGGAATTATGAACTAATTCAGCTTAACAAGAAAAAATTTCAGCATCAATAAAAATACCCAGATAATCTCAATACAAAGAGTTTATATAAAATCAGCAAGGACCTGAAAATAATTAAATAAGTGACACTGGTTTAGGAGATTCTTTTAATACAAAAATTTCTGATAAATCTATTCATAGTAATACAAAACAGCAAAGTTCCATCTGCATATTAAATGTTAATAACAAATTAATGTATGATCCAAATATAATAGCAAATCAATTTAAAAAATACTTCACAAATAGACATCTTTAAATGGTTTTACAATGAAACCTGACTTCCTGAAAGTTGACTTTTCAAACGAATGGGGAAAAATGAAACACCAACAGGGCAAAAACCTCCTTTTTTATTGGTTTTTTTTTGGGTTTTTTTTGGGTGGGACAAGCACCCCCACCCCCCGTGCTTATATATACCAACTTCATGGTCACACTAACTTGATGAAGGGAGAAATGTCATTGCTAGTGCAATTAGAAAATGCACCTTATGCCGTTTTTTTTTTTTTTGAGGATTCATTTCTCTTCAAAATTGCGTAGAAAAGCCTACTGTAATTCAAAACCATTTAAGTACTTTGAGTATAACATCTCTCCAGAGACATCTTGCACTTTTAGCACTTTGCAGTCTATAACTAAGGTATTAAATAATATTAAAAAAATACATCTGTGGCCTCTGAGAAAATCCCAGCTATTCTGTTATATAATATCAAGAAAATGTTAGTCTAAAACTTAGATGAATTTTTAATTATTTTATTTGTATTTGTTAACTGAGGTAGAGAACTGATCTTGATAGACCTTTTTCAGACTTATCCCAAGACAGATGTTTGGTTAAATGACTTGCTGAGACCCACACAGTTAGGCAATGAAGGCAGAGGGAATCAAACCCTGAACCACTGTACCACAGGAAACATCTGTTAATTTTTTTCATGCAGGTATGGTTCTCAGATCCTGGAAAATATCCTATGTAGCCCTTATATATAAGAAAAGATACAGGGATGAGGTCAAGAATTATCATCCAATTAGTCTGGCAAATATTTTGAACATTGTATTATTGACATTATAAATGGAAATAAACTGGCGTTACTGTCTCTTTTTCAGCATGATTTTCCAAAAGACACATTCACACTAACTTAATACAATTTTACGATTAGATTTCTATTGTTCTAGGACTGGATATATCTTCAAGTATCATATATTTAAACCTAGCCTTTTGTTCTCTCCTCCCTCTGTTATTTTGAAAGCTATGGATGATGCAGATATTAACCCTTATATTATTAGAGAGATTAAGGTATGGCTAACAGGAAGGTCTCAATCAGTGACTTTGCATTGGATATAATCTGAATATTTACCAGATGATAAGAGTATTCTCCAGGGATTGGTAAGTGGGATTTATGATTTCTAATGAAAAAGACATTTTTTCATATTAATAGATACAAACTAGACATAGGAGTCTAGGCTGAATATGCACGTCTTAAATCCAGTACAAATAAATGTTATTTACCTTGGAAAGCCTACTGTTATAAAACCAAATTTCTTGTTTTCAACAATATTAAAAAAAGTGGAAATGTTTGAAGATTTTGGCATTTTAATATCTGGTGACTTCATTTGAAAAATATGTTGACATTATTGAGGTTGAAACAACTAGGGTTTATGATTAAAAATATTTTCATTTGGGATATTAAGTGTCTGACAACTTTGTACAAGGTGTATATATATTTATATATATATATATATATATATATATATATATATATATATATATATATATATGATTCTAGTATATAATAATGTTTTCTGTCTTTACAAGGTTGGGCAACTTAAAACCCTAAAATCAGGAGAACAGAGATTTAGTAATATAATTATGCAAAGTAGGGAAATGTTTTAGAACGATAGCAGTAAATATCTTAATTTATATGTCTTAATGTATCATTATATAAGAGGAAAGTACAGATTTCCTTATAAGGTATTTTACGATGCGACCTTACAAGCAGTTTTAAACAATGAATGATATCAGTCTACTTGTATACTCGGAAACAAAGATTTGAAGTTACATCTATAATACTTCAGTACATGAAAAAGACAGTTGTTTAAAACCTTAAACATTATTGAATTGTGGGAAGAGCTTCCTGCATGGATTATATAATTTAATACTCTAGTCATATTTAAAACAAATCTTAGTAACTGGGTTGAAGTCCAAGCATTTGATCCTGAAATAAGGGGATCAATGTTCCTCAATGGTCTCTAACCTGAACACTGCAACCATACTTATAAACCCTAGGGCACAAGCAGACAAGACTTGCTAGATGTCATTATGCATGTGTCAAATGAAGGTAAGACATGGGTTCTGAGTGGAATCCTATTCCATTCTCCCAGAATTATGCCTAAATGCAAACAAAGATAATCAGTTCCAACAACTGGCTCAGTAGTTGCTATTAGTTTAAGGAGGGTCCAGTATGTGTCTGCTTGGAGTAAGCCTGCACCTCCCACTCCTTGACTCCTGCTTACTGACCAAAACCCTTGATGCCCACATAGTATATTTTTAGGCAGAGTATGGTTAATGGACATCCCAACACAGTAGACAAATTTACAGCAAATTCAATGGTAACTATATCTGGGTTGTCTTCTCAGTGCCAGCAGCCTTAATAAACTGCCTGATCTTAAGGCTCTCCTAGAACTTGAACATATCCATATCTGTGTTGTACCTGAAGCTAGGTTTTTATGTTAAAGACAGCACTACCTCTTTACTGGGTTTACATTCAGACCTGAGGTAAGCTGCAGGGGTATATACATATTTGTTAGAAGCTGCATCAACTCTAGACAGATTCCTCAAAACCCAAAAACCAAACTCACTGAACTCCAATTTACTCTAAACAAAATAAATTTAATAAAAATAGCCTGAGTTTAATTTCTCCAAGTCTTTTTGGTTTTTAATACCATGATGGGTATAATTAAAGTTTGTGAAAATAGTATTGTTTTCAATCTTTAATGTTAGCCAAAAATGCTCTTTGCAGCACCAGCAATGTGCACAGAACTGACTCCTTCTGCAATTCATATAGAGTTGGTAGCATATCTAAATATGACCGTAAATTCTTTTTTATTAGACCTGTTGCTCCAACTGCTATTGGAACTGCCTGGTTATCTTTCTTCCACAATGCTCTCATTTCTGCCTGCAAATTGTGGTATTTTATCACTTTGTGTCTCCCTCTGTGTAAGACACTGTAATCACTGGGTGTAGTAATTCCAATGATCAATGCCACTTTTGTCTTTTTTTTTCTGGACTTCTATATCTGATTTTCTTGCATCTGTTTTTGAACTGATGGTAATGGGTGATCTCATGTGATATAAACTTCAGCATTCTTTAAAATGCTTTCTGATTTATGTTTCTAGTGCTTCTCAACTACTTCAGTATTGTAGTATTTGTACAAGCCCCAATGTAACAGTCTTGCAATATTATTGTTCCTTTCAGTATACAGGTCCTCTGCTATGAGTGTAACACACCCGTCAACAAGATGTGCAACTGTTTTCAGTTCCCTTTTTTTTTTTTTTTTTTTTTTTTTTACAAAATCTGCATTTGTCTGTAAATCTACATGTATGTAGTCCACTATCCTACATGTCCCCAGACAGCCTCAGGAAATTCCTAAATGGACTCTTTGAAGCATCTATAATAAAAAGTACTTTTATGCTTGGTGATTCTGGTTATCTGGCAATAAAGTGGTGCACCTGTACATCACAAATGTGGTATGCCCAAAGTTTTCTGGATTTAAAAAATGATAATTCCCTGCAACAAATAGTAAGCCAGCTGACTAGGGAGTAAAACATTCTAGGCTTTGTCTTTACCAGCATACCTCCAACATGTACCACACTTTGATTAAATCCAACCACAAATTAGTGATCGCCTCCTTTAAAGTATCAAACAACCCCCGTGAACAATCTGAATTTAAGGATTCAAATGGATGAACTGTCTCAAATTCTTTGATGAGCCATCAAAATTTACTTGTAATATCACTAGTTCCCTTGTGGCCTCAGCTGCTACTTATGCAGCAGAGTTCTACTCCCACCTTAACAAAGTACATAAATCAGGAATTCCTTATTAGAACTAAATACAATTTAAAAACAAACTGCACTGGCAGTCCACCAGTGTAAATCAGGTCTGTAACAAAAGGAAAAAAGTTTGAAGTCTTATAACAAATAGTTTCATAGGTTTATAGCTAAATACTAGGTTAGCTGCCCTTGCAGGTTATTTTAAGCCTAGCTAATTTCCCTTTTTGTGTTCAAAATAAACTTTCCCATTTTTTGTTGAAAAGATTTGAAACCTGCATAAATTACAGAACTGCTGGTGATTCCCTGGTGGGTGAGGAAAGTAAACCTATATTTTTTGTCTGTGACTGATAGAGCTGCTTTCTGTTTTATCTCTCAGTTTTGTTTTCTGTTTTAAGAAATCTGCTTGGCCTGGTGTTTTTGTTCTATGTGAGAGGTAAACACCTAAATTATCTAGTCTGCACATTCAACATGTTTTTTCCTTGTTTAATTGCTTCTTGAGTGATTCTTAAATACACAATGAATTTCTGACTTTTGTCTTCTGATGAAAAGATTAAAAGTATGCATAAACTAAAGCACTGCTGGTGATTCCCTTCTAATGTTTCCCACCCATGGTCTCCTTTGTTGATGTATTTTTTAAACCTGGTGATTTTAAGCTGCCCACCCCTACTGTAAATTGAGCTTAATAAGCTCCTCCTTTTCTATATTGCTGTTGATAATACTGAATTATTTATCTGCCTTTCCTTGTGTTTTCATTGAAAAAGGGGATTTTGCCTCTCATTATCTGTTCTACTGATTTACTTAATCTCAATTCATTTTCTAGCTAGCTGTTGGATAAAGCAGTGTATTCTTACACTAGCAAGCAGTTGTTTTTACATCAAGAGGTCAGTGCATTTTCCATCTAGTGCACTGGGGGGAGGGGTAGCCTGGTCTGTTTAGGTTGGGGAAACACTTGAGATTTCTGCAGCAAGAAAATAAGTATATCTTGTTTCTCTGTTGCACATTTTAAATTGGATTGGATCTGATTACTGCATTTTTACTGTTGTGACCACATATTTTCTGTACTTGTTTTCAACTGTATTTTCAGCCTAGATAGCCTAGTCTAGATTCAGGCCTGCTGGATCTAGTCTGTTTTTGTTATACTTGAACACTAAACCAGCTATTTTACATTAAGAAAGGCTCCCCTGCACCCCTGTTACAAAAGAGAGTGAGGCTTATGTGAGCTGAGGATTGCTGGAGGAAGGTTCATGTGTACTTTCCTATTGGTAGATTAAATTAAAACTGTTTAATTTCACCTGTATTTAAACCTCATGTTTGCTTGTCACTGCTCATCATGCAACTGGGGTTAGTGGTGCTCTGTATAGCAGTAAACACCTTGAAACACAATTTTCCCTAGACAACTTTCAGTGAAACCCTCACAAGCTACTCTGATGCACTAAAGGCAACTTAGCTGCACACTGAGCAGTGTTGCCATACCTATCATCCATAACCCTTAATATAACAACCCTTGATAGTCCTAGCATAAAACTGGTCAATCTAGCCCACTTCTTTCCCTAATAGCTTGATAGTCTTTGTGCAAACACAAGTCAGCCTAGCCCACTCCTTTCCGCAGTAGCTCATATGTTTAAAATATGCTATAAGGGACAGTTTCCCATAATTTCTCCAGCCAGCCTGATTGACATGGGAATACTGAGGCAATGTAGTAATTGTCTTATGTATACTGACAACCATTTACTCCTACAGCAAATACTGTATGTGAGACATGTAAGTACACTATAAAATTGGAATCACTTCTCTCATGTAACAACAAACCAGATACCAAACAGGTTGTCTGTATCTCTTCTCCTCTCACACAAACTAAAGACACTACACATAGACCCATATATGAAGAGGTACTCACTAAAAGTCTACCAAGACCTCCCAAGGAGGTGAAAAAGAAGTTATGTACTTACCATAATGTTCCAACTATGTTATCCATTTTCATTCTTCCTCAACTTATGGGTTCAGATCTGATCCCTCAGATCTGACTTATCCATTTGCAAAAGCTTGTGGAAACCAGAAACTCTTGAACTACTCGCTTACCCACAATGCACCAACCCCGATTACCTCAGATCTTGTTTGCTAAGAAAGTCGAAAGACACAATTTAGTCACAGAGAGAGAGGAGACTATATCTGGAGCTATATATCAAGGAGGTGGTATACACACCAAAAAACATTCACTCTTCCAGGAGTTTATAAGACAGGGAGTTGTTGGGAAGGGAGTTGAGAAAGAATGAAAATGGACAACACATATGGAATGTTATGGTAAGATCATAACTTTTTTATCTGATGTTGTCAATTGTCATTCTATCCTCGGCTTATGGGACACAGTGCCCATCTACCTAATTCCCTGGATGGACTCAAAGAAGGATATTCCATTGAGCCAAATGATGCCCTACCCTTGGAGACCATATCCAATTTGTAATGAGTAAAAAATGTGTAGAGTAGCCCAAGTTGCTGCTGCACAAATGTTGTCCCTGGAGGTTCTGGATTGAAAGACTGATGAAGTAGCCATGGCTATAGTGGAGTGGGCTCTAAGAGGGTTCAACAAGGTAATGCCCAATTTGGTGTATATAAAAATGCAGTCTGTAAGCCATTTTATTTATTTATTTAATATTTATTTACCAGGAAAGTCTGACTTGGAACAAAGCAAATTTTCAGCAGAGGTTCAAGGAGAAACACTCTAGATGCATGTCTTTGTACTTTTTAAATTTGGCTAGAGTAATTTTGGTAACAGGCTTTCCTAGTTTCATGTCTGAAAAGGAGACAAATAACTGTTCAGATTTCCTGAAATTTTCCATTCTTTGTAGGTAAAAACATAATTGCATGTGCACATCTAGTAGATGTAGTGTGTATTCACCTTTGTTAGAAAATTTGGGGAAGAATACGGGCAAATTAATAGATTGGTTTATATTTGCTTCTGATATCAGTTTAGGAAGAAAAGAAGGATTAGTTCATAAAGTGATTCTATCTTTGTGAAATATCAAGTAAGGTGATTTCGAAGACAATGCCTGTATCTCTGAAATTCTTCTGGCAGAAGTAATGGCTATTAGAAAGATTGTTTTCTAAGAAAGGTATATGAGGACACATTTAGCTGCAGGTTCAAAGAGGGATTGAGTAAGTTGCTGCAGTGCCAAGTTGAGGTCCCATAGGGGAGTAGGGTCTCTGAAGTGGGGCCTGAGAAGGAGATTACCTCAAAAAATGTTTTGCATAGTCTACGGGAAGCAACAGAAACACCATCAAATCCCATGTGAAAATTCGATACTGCTATATTGCTGCCAGTTGAACCTTAACCGTGGAGGAGCTAGCTCCTTCTTTAAAAATTAAGGCTAAAAATTCAAGAATACTATGCAAAGGGGCTGAAAAGGGGTCAACATTATTTTGTCAGGTCCAGTAAGCAAATCTTTTCTACTTACTGGAGTAAAGTTTACATGTAGATGGTTCATGTGAAGATAAGAGTATCTGAAGGACTGGAGAGGACAGCATAGGTCGTCTGGCTATTAGTGGAACTGGAGAAGCCACGGAGTCAGCCCAAGGTTTAATATGTCTGGATGAATCATGCCTGTCAGGTGAGACGGTAGGTCTGGAGTTGGATCTAGAGTCCACGGTGGGTGGAGTAAATGAGACCAAAGAAAGGGGAACCAAATCTGTCGAAGCGAAAAAGGTGCAATGATGATAACTTTGCTCTTCAATATTTTTGCATTCTGCAGAAATTTGGAAATTAGTGGGATTGGTGGATAAGCATATAGCAGATCAGGGGACCAATTGAGAAGTACAGCATCCCTTGGTGACTCCCCCTGCGGGGGGATTAGGGCAAAGTAGCTGTCGCATTTGTTGTTTAGGGCAGAAACAAAAACATAGCAGCAAGGCTGGCTCCACTGGCAAAAAAATCATCTCTGCTACTCTCTTGTTGAGAGACCATTTGTGAGGTAGGAGATGCACCTGCTCAGCATGTCTGCTATCACATTGGACTTCCCCGGAATGTGCACTGCTATAAGAAAGTGTTTGGATGAGATCACCCAATGCCACCCTCTGAGAGCTTCTCAATGTAGGGTGTAAGATTTTGTTCCTTCTTGTTTGTTGATGTACCAAACTACTGACATGTTGTCCATTTGAATTGCACTCATCCCTTAGATGAGAGTTTCTTGAAATGCCTGCAATGCTAAAGGCCCTGCTCTCATATCTAGAAAATTGATATGCAAATTGCCTCTACAGGAGAACAAGTGGCTTGGACTGTCTTCCCCAGGTAATGCACCCCCACCCTAACTGGGAAGCATCTATGGTTACTATGGCCTTGAGCTGAGGGGAATGAATGATCAGCCTAGTAGAACTTGATCTGACTGAATCCACCACATGAGATCTCTCTTGAAAATCTAAGTGACATGTATTAGGGTTGACATGGGTTGATAAAGTATTGACCATTGAATGGCTATAATCTACTGTAAAATCCTCATGTAGAACCTGGCTAATGGTACGATGGTTATTGCCACTGCCATTGATCCTAGAACCCAAAGAATCAAATGGCAGAGATTTTGGTACTGCAGATAATCTTCTTGACCTGTGTTCCTAGGGTCTGAACTCTTAGAGGGGGTAAGTGATGCTATCATTGATTTTGTGCTAAACAATGCCCTTATGAACTCTTACTTTTGAGTAGGTTGCAAATGAGACTTTTCACAATTTATGGTTATTCTGAGAAGACAACAACTGTGGAGAACCAGATCTCTTGCTTTTATTACTAGATGCCTGGTCGGGGGGTGAGGGTAGTAAGCCTGTTGTCTAAGTATGGAAACATTTGGTATCCTTGCAGTCCCAAGTGAGCTGCCATTACTGCTATGCATTTGGTGAACACTCTGGAAGCTGTGGTGAGACCAAAGGGCATAACTCTGAATTGGTAATGACTGGCTCCCAGCCAGGAGTTTAAGTACATTCTGGACTGCCTGTTCATCTTTATGTGATAGTATGCATCCTGAAGGTCTGTTGAGCACATCCAATTGTCCTTTCCCAGAAATGGGAGTATGGGCTAAATCCTGACCATCTGAAATTTGGTGTGTCAAACTGATCTTTTCAACACTCTAACTTCCATGATTCATCTCCAATCCCCTGTTTTCTTTGGCACTAAAAAGAATATTGAGTAAGTACTGGATTCTATCTGATCTGGTGGGACCTCTTGGATGATTCTTTTTTCTATCAACTTTTGTATCTGAAATGCTCCATGTTCCATCTGACTGGGTGGGACATTGGGGAATTTTATGAGACAGGAGCTGAAAGGGAAAAGGGAATTATACAGCCTCTGGAAATTATCCTCTGCACCCATGTATCTGTTGTTATTCTAGCCAGGCTGTCTGGTGTAGGGACAAACAACCCCCAACTGTCTCCAAAGGAGAACAATTGGGCCTCCTTTCAGGAATGCTGGAAGGATCTATCAAAAAAGGAATCTCTAGACCCTTGGTTTTGTGGGCCACCTCTGCTGTGAGGGTGGTGTTTACTGTTTGAATCCCCCCCTCTGCCTCGGAGAAACCTCCTCCACCTGTGTGCTGCAAAGGACCCTGGGACTTTTTCAACATTTTCCTAGCACCTCATTGATTCCTGGAGGTGCAGAAAAAATGTACACTTACGGCAGACAGGGTCTTTCCATCCTTTTCACACCTGGATAAAGTGTCCTTAACTTTGCGCCCAAACAAGGATGTTCCATCAAAGGGAGCATTGATGAATGCAGACTTGAAGGGTTCCTCAAAATCACATAAGTGCATCCAAGCATGATTACTTATGGATACCCTGGAACCTGCTGCCTTTGAGGTTCCTTCAGCTGCATGTGAGACTAACCTCATGGAGGAATTGGAAATTGCCTGCAGGGTAGCCAACTGAGAAGTGACTGGTGCTTGTACCTCATCAGAAACAGCTCATGAAAGAGGAACAGAGAGTTCCTTAATCAGGTCTCTCTGTAATCTGGTAAAATTTGCCAAATATTTCAAAGACCTCAAAGCAAAGATTGCTGAAGCATAGACATGCTTCCCAAATCTGTCCATCATGCATGACTCCTTGTTAAGTGGATGGACAGTGGAACTCTTCTCGGATAGTTCCTTCTTAGTGGGCTCCACCATGACCATGGCATCTACCGGTATGCCTTTTGTCCAAAATTGCCTATCTTTAGGGGCTGTCAAATTTTGTCTGGCCTCCAAGAGATTGACTCAATGGTATCTGGGGCCTTCCATGTTCACTGTGACACCAAATCTATAAGGCCACTGGCAGGCAGAGTCATGTAGGAGGTAGACAGGCTGGTACCTAACACCTCCAGGAATACAGACTCCTCGGACTTGCTGAGCTTCCAGCCACCTCTCTGTTTCAGGATTTCAAGGATGTCTTCAAACTGGACATCATCAGGAGGTGACCATGGGGATCCTTCACCTTCCTCAAAGTCCATATCTTCTGTGATGGACTTCTGGAGGGAGAGTCCAAGTGCTTCCTCTTGCATGTCCTCTTCTTACGGACCTCCTCAGTGGGATGCTGCAGTGAGGTATCAGAAGAGGAGGGGACACCCCGCTGGGAAGCCTGGAGTTTTGGTACCAGCTGTCCCTGTGGAGAGGATAGGTGAGACTCCAAGCAGAGAGATAACAAGCCTGCAGACTGAGGATCCGAGGGGAAGAGAACCATCTTTGTCAAGGAAGGCAACAAGGCTCTCTCCATGACCTCAAAGGCAGACCCCCCCAAAGAGAGGAAGAAGGTCCCGGATCCATCACGACCAGAATTTGAACCGTAGTCCCCTTCCACTAAGAGGAGATCTCCCCCAAGGCTGAAGCTGGAGTCGAGCTAACTCATGCCAAAACCCCGAGATGCAAAGATGGCTCTGAGAACTTTGGAGCTGACTGCGACACCCCAGAGCCGACAGGGAAGTCCAGGCTCCAAGAGCCCTCTGGATCCAAAGGAAATGAAGAACTCAGAACAAGCTACAGATCTGAGGGCAAAACAATTCTTGGATCTGATGTTGACAGCCCCAGGAGGCTCCGATCCAAAAACTCCAATCTCAGCCTTACCACAGGGTACGTGCCCAAGGAGTGGCGTACGGCAACTGTGGTCCCACTCCACAAAGGTGGCGCCTCTACGGACCCTGGTAATTACTGCCCCATAAGCTTAACAAGTCTAGTCTGCAAAGCTATGGAGAGGATCATAATGGAGCTCATAAACAAAGATATAGGGGACTTGCAGACATTGGACCCGACCCAGTTTGGCTTTGTCAAGGGAAGATCATGCCTTTTGAACTTGGTCGACTTCTTCGAAACAGTCACCAAGGCCATTGATGAGGGAAAGGCAGTCCATACAGCCTACCTTGACCTTGCAAAGGCTTTCGACACAATACCCCACTCGGGTATTGTAGAAAAACTTACCAGCTTAAATGTAAACCCATATGTCACAAGATGGGTTGCAAACTGGCTTAAGGACAGAACCCACAGGGTTAGAGTTGCTGGCGCTGTGTCAGACTCCAAGCCGGTCACAAGTGGTGTCCCACAGGGCTCGGTCCTTGGCCCCCTAGTGTTTGGCATCTACTTCTCAGAAGTACAGGCCAGCATGGGAGGACTTTGGCTGACAAAGTTTGCAGACGACTGCAAACTGGGCGCCATAGTGGAAAGTGCATTGGACACGGATATCCTTCAGAAGGGACTCACGGAAACAGATAGCTGGTGCCAGAGCCATGGTCTGAAGTTAAACGCCAAAAAATGTATAGTCATACCCTTCGGGAAAAACAAGGTAACCCCAAGCTACCATATAGGTGGCAATCCACTAAGCACAGAAGAGGTTATCAGGGACCTGGGGACCCAGGTTGACAGTGGCCTTTCTTTTGACACTCACATTGCTAAAGTGGTTAGAAAGACCTTCTACATTGCCCACCTGATCATGAAGGGATTCACATCCAGATCTAGTGAGGTCATTGTTCCCCTGTACTCTTCACTTATCAGACCAATGATCGAGTACAATGCCCCATTCGGGATGTATCTCACCCGACATCTGCAGCAATTGGAGAGACCCCAAAAGTTCCTCACCAAAAGGATAAAGGGACTCCAAAATCTGTCATATGCTGCCAGATTGAAGAAACTCCAGCTCTATTCAGTCGCATACCGTCTGCTCAGAGGTGACATGTGCCTGACATACAAGGCCATGTCCAACCCGGAATTAATGGACATGCTCCACCTCAAAAATCCAAATCCACCAAAACCACTAGAGCAAGCGACTTAAACCTTAGCACGGATATAAATAGGACGTGCTGGAGGGATAGATTTATCACTCAGAGACTCCCTATGCTGTGGAATAAAATCCCGGTCCATGTGAGGCAGAGCACCTCGCTGACTCTGTTCAAGAGAAATCTAGACCTGTGGATGGGAGATTGTAGGTTTACCCCGGGAATCATCTCTGTGTCACTGCTGGACAGAGGCACAACAAACTAATGGGCACAGTATTTTTTCATATAAGGGGTGGTGTAAGCCACAAAAATTTGGGCTAGGCTTATAAATGCCTTAGGGCAGATAGCCTAGTATAAACCTATGAACCTATGAACCTGACAGGGGAGATGGAGGAGGAACTTGCATAGGGGGATGTAGTGGAAGATCGGTACTCCTGACACAGAGGGTTAGGAGCTGAGAGGGCACTTGCCACACTCTGTGCTGACAGAATCTTTCTCACTAACCTCTCCACATCTTCCTCAGTAAGGTTCCTGGAAGAGCAAGTGGAAACTAATGACAAGGACTTTGGTCTCTCTAAAAAGGGTAAAGGGACTGGGTCCACTGAAGGAGAATATCTAGTTCTTGGGAGGCAGGGAAAATCCAGCGAGAATCTGATGATTGCAGAGTCAGCTCTGAAGTAGTCTTATCCATTGTAAGTTTGGTCAGTTTAGGTTTCAGATCTGATAGAGCAGTCAGAGCTGAGGTATCTGTCTTCTTAAGTTTTGGATCCGAGGTTGAAGTCAGATAAAAAGACTTAGTTTTCTTTTATTTAGGATCTAAGGCAGAAGACAGATCTGAAGAAGGTCTTTTCTTAGACTATCCTGAGGCGGTACTAGATGAGGGGGAAGCTCCAGATTATGCCTCACTGAAGGAAGAGGGAAGCAACCCCTTAAGGACCAATTTATTTTTACTTTCAACCAGTGTTCTAGGTAGGGTTGAAAGCATGGCAAATCATGCAGTTTTCCTGAAGGTGAAGTGGACTATAACAGTAAACACAAAGTGTGTGTGCATCAGAGAATGGAATTTTGTGCCCACATTTCTCACATTTTTTAAATCCAGCTGGATTTTTATCTTTATCAGCTATAACAGAGAAGACACTATTTTAGCTAACAGACGACTTAAGAGCTGAGAAAACTATTTATTAAATAACAGAACAGAGTTTTTTTGAACATCAGAAAGGGGAAAATAATACCAACAATGGTATTAAAGAACTACAAACTTGTTAAAGAAAACCTATACTAATGATAACATACTAAAAAGTAGAAAGGGAGCTTAATGAAAGTTGAAATTAAGTTTTAGGAATAATTAGAAATATATGTACTCCAAACATACAGACAGAAAAGAGAAAATCACTTTTGAGAAAAAAAAACAATCACTTATCTGCTCGAGAGAAACTGAAACCACGTATTTCGCTTTCAATCAGCAAACGATATCTGAGGTAATTGGGGTTGGTGCATTGTGGGTAAGGAAGTAGCTTGAGAGTTTTTAGTTTCCACAAAGTTTTGCAAATGGCTGTCAGATCCAAGGGACTGGATCCAAACCCGTAAGTTGAGGACAGAATGAAAATTGACATCAGATCCTATATTTTAGGGTCTGCAGCTGATAGAGCTGCTTTCTGTTTTACCTCTCAATTTTGTCTGTTTTAAGAAATCTGCTCGACCCAGTGTTTTTGCTCTATGTGAGAGGTAGATACTTAAATTATCTAGGCTGCACATTTCATTTTTTTATTGTTAAATTGTCCCTTGAGTGATACTTAAATACACATTGAATTTCTAACCCTTTGTCTTCTGCTGAAAAGATTTCAAGCCTGCATAAACTAAAGTACTGCTAGCGATTCCCTGCTAGTGTTTCTCACCCACCATCTCCCTTGTTGATGTGCTTTTTAAACCTGGTGATTTTAAGCTGCCCACCCCTACTGTAAATTTAGCTTTTTGCCTTTTCTTGTGCTTGTACTGAAAAAGGGCATTCTGCCTCCCATTGTCTGTTCTACTGATTTACTTGATCTGAATTTTCTAACTAGCTGTCGGATAAAGTGTATTCTTACACTCTAGCAAGCACTTGTTTTTACATCAAGAGGTCAGTGGATTTTCCGTTCAGTGCACTGGGAGGTAGCCTGGTCTGTTTAGGTTGGGGAAACATCTGAAATTTCTGCATTAAGAAAATAAGTATATTTTATTTCTCTAGTGCAGTAACACTGCATTTTTTTCTGCTTTTTTCTTGTGACTCCATATTTTCTTCACTTGTTTTTAACTGTATTTTCAGCCTAGATAGCATAGTCTAGATTCAGACCTGCTGAATCTAGTCTGTTTTTGTTACATTTGAGCACTAAACCAGCCATCTTACATTAAGAAAGGCTCCCCTGCACCTCTGTGGCAAAAGAATGTGGATCCAGCTTTGTCTGAGCTGGGAATTGCTGGACGAAGGTTCATGTTTACTTTCCCATTGGTAGATTAGCTAAAAACTGTTTAATTTCATCTGTATTCAAGCCTTGCATTTGCTCGTCACTGCTCATCATGCAACTGGGGTTAGTGGTGCTCTGTATAGCTACAACTACCTTGAAACACAATTTTCCCTAGACAACTTTCAGTGAAACCCTCACAAGCTTCTCTGATACACTAAAAGCAACTTAGCTGCACACTGAGCAGTGTTGCCACACCTGTCATCCACAACCCTCACTATAACAACCTTTGATAGTCCTATCACAAAAACTGGTCAATCTGGTGTACTTCTTTTCTTGTCAGCTTGATAGTCCTTGTACAAAAACTAGTCAATCTAGCCCATTCCTTTCCCCCAATAGCTCATATGGTAAAGTCATGCTGTAATGGAGACACAGTTTCCCATCATTTCTCCAGCCAGCCTAATTGACATGGGAATACTGAGGCAATGTAGTAATTGCCTCATGTATACTGGCAACCATTTACTCCTACAGCAAACAAATGCCGTATGTGAGAGATGTAAGTACACTATGAAATTGGAATCACGTCTCTCATGTAAAAACAAGCCAGATACCAAACAGGCTGTCAATATCTCTTCACCTCTCACACAAACTAAAGGCACTACACATAGACCCACATAGGCAGAGGTACTCACTGGAAGTCTACCAAAAGTTCAGAGACCTCCCAAATATTAACAAAGTGCATGTACTGTTACACAAATAGAAAGCACTTCACATAATAGCACATACAAATGTGTCTCAACAAATAAGCTCCTAAGACAAAACACCTCTAAACCAAATGTCCTGGTCACAGGTGACTCCACGGTGGGACACACAGATGTTCTCCTCACCAGACTGGACAAGGAGAAGGTCATGCTTAGCTGCCTGTCAGGTGCCAGGAGCCATCAGATCATGCATGCACTCAAGTGACTCAACAACAAGTACCCTTATGACTTGGTCATAGTTCATGTTGGGGTGAATGACTTGAGATGTACCTTTCTGGACCATATGAAGAGAGACATGACTGAACTCTCAGACTATGTGTCCCAGTCAGGTATGACCCTAGTCCTATCCAGCATTCTACCTTCTCCCAGGATAATGGCACAGTAGAAACAAAAAAAAATGATCAACTTTAACAATTGGCTTAGCTTCTGGTGTCAGACCAGGGGGATCTAGTATATGTCAGCCTAGGATGATATGGTTGACAGATTACACTGCTTTGACAGAGATGGTCTGCACCTCTCTTCTCTAGGATTTTGGATACTGGCAAAGATTCTTGCCTCCCCGATACTGCCTTTTTTAGATAATGTGAAAATAAAATTTCCAACATAACAAAATCCACCCGAGGCAAACTCAAGTTCTGCTGCTTAATGAAGCTGTACTTTCTTGAAGCACACCTCACCTTGGAAAATGCTGATATCTGTGCAGTCACTGACACATGGCTCAAGGTGGCGAGCACCCTGGCAATGCAAGGCTACAATGCCTTCCACAGGTTCAGACCGCAAAATGAGTGTGAAAGAACCAAAGGTGGAGGGGAATCCATCTTCATTAAAGCCAAGTACATCTCAAGACTGGTCAAACAGTATGACTCTCTGAAACTACTCCATGTCCAATTAACTCTTGACAAAACACCTTACTGCATCATTGCTAGCTATAGGTCCCCCACCATGAACCAAAAGAAGTACTCTGCCTACCTGGACTTACTGGAATCACTCTACAGCCCAACACCTTAGTCATGGTGATTTCAACTATCCTTCCATCAACTCAGTGACACATACAAGTGCAAACACAGTTGCTCAGAGGTTCCTGGACTTTGTTAATTCAAATGCTCTGGAACAGATAGTCTGAACACCCACAAGGGGCTCAAATGTCCTAGATATAGTACTCATCAACATGGAGAGTCACTGCACTCCCCCATGTGATGCCTTCCCTGGTAAGGTTGGACCATAAAACTGCCTCTTTCAAAGTAATTACTGGACCTGACAAAAAAAAAAAAGAAGAACTTTTCCAAAGCTAACTTCAGTCTACTAAGTGATGGGATAAAATGTTTTATACCCTTCCACACTCACAGACAACAAATGACTCCTATGCAGAGGAGTACTCAGATGTCCTGTACAAAAACTTAAGCAGCTGTATAGATTCAGCTGTGCATGAATGGATCAAAACCAGGTTCTCCCAAAAAAACATGCCACCCTGGTGGACCTCAAGTATAAACAGGTTATATAATAAGAGAAAGAAAAAAGAAGCTATGTTTTTACCATAATGTTCCATGTGTGTTGTCCATGTCACCCTTTATTCTCACTTGTAATGAAAAGAAAAATCCTGTATATCTCTAAAGGTAGTCCAAATAAAAACAAACAATGCACAAAAGGAATCCAGACATGCCATCACGGAACTGCTAAAATTAACTTGTCTAATGTAAAATACTTAAAAAACAATATTTTATTAAAGGTTTTAATTCTGCACATAAAGTGCTATTCAAAAGAAAAAACAGACAGGAGGGATAAGCACTTTCAACTCATAGTCTTCTTCAGATTTTCACAATTTATGTGCAGAATTAAAACTTTTGAGAAAATAGTGTCTTTAAAGTATTTTACATTAAACCAGGTGATTTTAGCAGTTCCATGGTGGTACATCCAGATTCCTTTTGTGCATTATTCTCACTTGTGGGGTCAGATCCGATGTGTTGGATCTGTCTCGGCCAATATTCCAGATCGAGGCTCAACCCCCCCACACCCCCCCGTAATTAAATATACCAACTCCAAGGTCGCACTACAGTGGGATTACCTTTTTCCCCCACTGCACTGCAACCTTGGAGTTGGTATATTTATTTACGGGGGGTGTGGGGGGCTTGCCCCCCAGCATAAATGCAGTACTAACTCTGTGGAATGTTATTTCTAGTTGCTTTCTAGTTTTCAATGATTTGAGAGTCGATGATATGGGTTTTTGACGATTTGGTCTCGATGTTTTGAAATTTGATGAAATGAAATTCGATGATATGAAGTGGAACCATATATATATATATATATATATATGTACTTGTGTGTGTGTGTGTGTATGTATATATATATATATATATATATATATATATATATATATATATATATATATATAGCTATATGGGTCTACTTCATATGATCAAAATTTCATTTAACTGACATTCATTTGACCAAGACCATATAACCTAAAGCTCATAACACTAAAAACTCACTTGACTGAAACCCATAACACTGACATCATACAATGCTAAATTTCAACATAGTAGTGGCAGTGTGTATAAGGTAAGTAAAAGCTAAATGTCCTTTTCCCCACTGTACTGAGATCCTGGAGTTAGTATATATAGTTAGGGGTGGCCCCCACACTGGGGGGTGTGGGTGGCATAGCCCCTCGCATAGTTTGGGTATATATTCTATTCTAAAAAGAGTAATTTATTAGACTTGTAAGTATCCATGTATATTGTTCAAAATATTTAAAATAGGTGGGGGGTTATGCTGAGGCCCCTGGGGACAAAATCAGCTCCAAAGAAACCTGAAAAGTTTCTGCAGACCCAACAAGGGAGTGTCGGATCCTAGAAGTCTCCTGCTCCAAAAGCAGGAAAACGGTTGGGGCTGACATCAGAACTGGGATGGTTAGGAGTCCCGGAGCTGACACCGACGCAACCTGGATGTCAGAATCTTCCGGCTCCAAAGCAGGAGGATGGATCGGAGAAGTTACTATGGCAGGAAAAAGGGTTTTTGTCCAAACTAATTCCTTCGGGCTCAGATCCACAAGAATTCTTGCCAAGGCAGGTGTCTTTAAATGTCTCTCCACGACCCTGTCCATGTCTTCATCTAACAGACTCCAGGTGGACATAGTGGATAAGGAAGGCGATCTTGAAGGGGCCAAAATTGGAGAAGGGAGCCTAGAAGAAATCTTTTACACTGAAGGAGATTGACTCCAGTGTTTTTGCACCGAGGATGTTGTTGGAACCCATGGAGATCCCTGCTCCAAGGAAACACTGCAGCCAGGATTGGATGTCAGATCCAATGGAGCTTTCGGATCCATCAGTTTTGGAGCTTTCTGCTTCAGCTCCAACAATAATATCGGCTCCTATGAAGATCTCTTTGGTGGTTTGTCTGATTTTTCTGCAGATATAGCCTCAGAGAAAGGCATTTTCAAAAGGCCTTTCAATATTAGCTTGTTCTTATGTTACATCAAAGCCCGGTGGTTAAAATTATGGCAGATGGAACAAGACTCTTGTAAGCAGCCCCTAAGCAATATATACACAAAGTGTGAGAATCACTAAGGGGCATGGGCATTTTTTTACTGCACTTCTCCCACTTTTTAAAGCCTAAAGGCAGCTGTCCTTTTGAGACATTATCAAGAAATAGGAAGGCAGAAAGGTACACAATCACTCAAGACAATTTAATTCCTCTAACTTAAATGGACTTAAGGTACTCTCTCACACAGAAAAGGTTTAAAGTGTAAAAGTTTAAAAGTTTTAGTAACAAGGGGAGGAATGTCCTCTAACTTAAACGGACATTCCTAAAATGCCCTCTAAATTAAAAGGACATATGGTGACAAGGAAGCGCTAAAGGGAGATAAAAGTATAGAGAGAAATATATATGAAAATATAAGAAATATAATGGAAAATAGCTATCAAAAAGTTTGCACTTAGCCCAGAGCTATGACTGACCGAACCTCTTCACTGCACAGCAAATGAGATCTGAGGGAATCAGGAGGAGGGATTGTGGGCAAAAACGAAGCCTACAAGCTTTGCTGAAGGCCTTGAGCTGGAATATTGGCTGAGACAGATCTGACACATTGAATCAAACCCACAAGTGAGAATAAAGGTGAGATTAACAACATCACATCTGATGTCTAAGAATAAGCATACCTCTCAACTTCTTTGAGTAAGAAATCTGGGCAAAACCTTAAATAATGGGGGACAAAGGCCCAAAAATAGGGACAATTTTTGAATATTGCACTTACAAACTTGGAAATTAAAAACAAAAACAAGAGCTCCAAAGGACAAGGACACATTTCCCAACAAAACGTTAAAGCAGACAAGTATTAATATCTAATGGACTAGATTGGTAAGACACAGAAACATTCCTACAATGGGGCTAGGCCAGGCCTATGAGGAGGATGGCCCCCCTGTTGTAAAAGGAAGTAGCAGTGCAAAAAAATCACAAAAACTGATAGGCCAAAAACAGACATAAAGATGATAGAGTGGACTATTAAGGATAAGAAAGAAATTATATATTGTTACTATTATGCAAGAAACCCAGAATTTCCAGACAGAAGATATACAAAAAGATTAAGACAGAAATTAGAGGAAAAAATGCTTCCACAAGAAAAACTGGCAGAAGCTTCAAATAAAAATTTGTGTTCATTAATACAACAGATTTATGATAAACATTATATAGACTAAGAAACCTTGAGCCATTTGGAAAAAGAAGAGACTGAGGAAGTGCAAAAATGAAAAGAACAAAAATCTAGAGACTTGAAAAGTATAAAAAAGAAATATGGACATGGGAAAGAAAGAGAGATCTGATACAGTGCAATATTTATGCAAAGGAGAAAGGCAAATTAATCAACACAAAAAAGGCAATTCCAAAGATATTTGAAGAGGAATATAGGCAAAGGCATCCAGATATGGAACATGGCACAATAAAAAATAAGATCACAAAGAAGGAATGTAGAACTGAAGATTAGTAAAGAAGTTAAAAATAGAAATTGAAGTTATGGAATACTTGTGAAGTGAAAGATTTAGTGTAGAAAGTCTAACACAGGTTTTATCACAGCATGATAGAACAATGAGTCCCCAAAGTAAGGAGAAACAGTAGGAGCAGGAGACATCTAAAGAAGAAATATGATCATGGGAAACAAAAAGTGATTTCATCTGGTGCAATATTTATGCAAAGGAGAGAGCAAAACTAATTTATTTATTTATATTTGTTGACCGAGAGTGTCCGACTGGATGTAGGTCCATTTTCAGCAGAGGCCCGGGGAGAAAAGCTCCACAGTTAAAATAAACAGGCAGTAGTTACATTGGATTACGTAGCGATTAACAATTTACATAGCAATTACTTACAACATATTAACAGATGAAGAACATAGTACATCAGTAGACAACTAGAATCTTTATCTGTGAAGTACATAACAGACATTAACAAATGTTAAAATAAGAAGTTCCTGCTGTATAAGTACTAGTCTTATGAGCATCTGAGCTTGCTATAATCAAGGTAGTTAGTGGAGTGGAAAGAAAGGTAGTGGTTGGATGGGGTGGGTGATATTAGAGTGGGAGTTGCAAGGGCATAGCCAGTGTGTTTTTAGGTGCGCTTTTAGTAAAGTTTTGAAGTGGATGCATGATGGTACGGAGGTAATTGTGGGTGGAAGGGAGTTCCATAATTTGGCTATGGTGCAAAAGAATAGTGCTTCACCAGCAGAGTTATTGGCTTTAGTGATCTGCAAGTGATTTTTCTTGCTGGATCTTAGTGGTCTGCTGGTGCGATAGGGTTGGAGTAGATTCTGAAGGGATGGGACATTTAGTGGATGGTTTACTAGTTTGTGGGTGAGTGAGAGTTGATACCATTGAAGGAGGTGAGGGAGTTCAAGCCAGCCCAGTTCAGCAAGTGAGAGACAGTGGTGACTACGGTAGGATGCCTCTGTGGCGAATTTGGCAATTTTGTTGTAGCAGGTCTCTAGCTTGTTTAGATCGCATTGCCTTAGGTTGGTATATATTGGAGAGGCATAAAGTAGGGTGGAGATAAGGTGGGAATTTGCTACTGAAATCTTTGCTGCTTTGGTGAGAAGATGCTTATTTCTGTATAATGCTCCTAGTTTTTTGTGGACTTTTTTTATGGTCATGGATATGTGTATGTCAAATTTTAGTTTATTGTCTATTTCCACTCCTAGCAATTTGGTGTGTTCAGTTGGGTATATAGTGGTGTTGTCTTTTGCTGTGATGTTAAAGTGAGAGTTGTTTTGAGTATGTTTGGTGGGTTGGAAGATGAGTAGTTTAGTTTTGTTTGGGTTGAGTATTAATTGGGCATTAGATAACCAAGTTTCAACAGAGGAAAAGGCTTCCTGTGTGACTTTTTGCAGTTTGGGCAGGGACTAGGCTGAGCAGATGATGGTCGAGTCATCTGCGTATTGTATGAGTGTGCCATGTGTGGTGGCAGAGGCTAGATTATTTGTGAAAACAGAGAAGAGTAGGGGTCCAAGGATGGATCCTTGGGGAACCCCTATGGAGACAGGTAGTTGGGGAGATATGTCATTCTGCCATACAACGGATTGTTGGCGGTCAGACAGGTAACTCTGAAACCAGTTGGTGACTGATTGAGAGAAGGATAGGTTATTGAGGACAGAGATAAGTTGTTTGTGTGGGACCATGTCAAATGCTTTAGATAGGTCTAGGAAAGTAGCAGAGGAGAGATAGCCACTGTTTTTATGCTGAAGGATAGTGTTAGTAAAGGAGAGTAAGGCAGTGGTGGTGCTATGGTTTGGTCGGAAACCATGCTAAGTTGTTAGTAAGGAGGTAGTCTGAGACCTGAGAGTATATGAATCTCTCTAGTATTTTGGAGAGTGGAGAGAGAATAGCTATGGGGCAGTAATTGGTTAGTTCTGTGGAGGGTCCGCCTTTGTGGAGGGGAATTATATGTGATACTTTCCACAGTGTGGGAACATAACTTTCTGACAGAGATCGGTTAATCAAGATGGATACTGGGTAGGCCAGAGCATCAGCTGCGATTTGTAGGTATTCACTTGGGAGGTTGTCTGCTGCTAATTTGGTGGGTTTAAGTTTAGTTAAGAGTTTTTTTATGTTGGAGGTAAGTACAGGAGAAAAAGAGAAGACAGTGGGGAGATTAGTAGTTGAAGGTGTGGGTTGGAGGGAGGGGGGTTGTGTTGTTTAGCTAGTTATAGTATGGTTTGTGTGAAGTGTGTGTTGAATGAGGCAGCAATATTTTCTGAGGAGTGAGGGATGTTAGGAGGAGGGGTACTGACTTTACCTGGGTGGAGTATGTAGTTTATGGAGGACCAGAATTGTTTGGGGCTGTGTTCGGAGGAGTCTAGGGCAGACTGGTAGTATTGGAATTTGTCCTGTTTTATTAGCTTTTTGACTCTATTGCGTAGTTCTAGGAATTTCTGTCTATCTGAGGGGGTCTTGGTTTTGCGCCAGTGCTCCCAGGCTTTATCCCTGTTTTTCATTTCTGACTGAGTGGTTTTCTGTAGCCATGGGGAGGGTTGTGCTTTGATTCTGGAAAGTCTTATGGGGGCATGGTAATTCAGGATGCTCAGGAAGGTATTATTAAAAAATGCAACTGGGTCATCAAGACTGAGGTACTTTAGAGGATGCCAGTTACATTCTTTGAGGGATGAGATGAATGTGAGTGGGTTAAAGTTTATTTTTTTAAGTATCTGACGGTAGACGACAGGTTTAGCTTGGTATAGGTATTTTTTCAGTAGGAATGTTGGGGAGTGATCACTAAGGCTATCTGATAAGCAGCCTGTTATATATGACTGGAGGCTCTTACTGACTAATATCCAATCCAGGGTAGTGTGCTTGCTGGAGTTTTTATTTATCCTGGTTGGCGACTGGACTAGTTGGATGAAGCCATGAAGGTTTACATGATGGGTTGGATGGTTGCCAGAACAGGATTGCCAGTCAATATTGAAATCACCTAAAATGATAGTTTGATATCTGAGTTGTAATTAATACAAAAAGGGCAGCACAAAAGATATTTGAAGAGAAATACAGGCAAAGTTATCCAGACATGGAAAATTTTACAATACAAAAAAATATGAAAACAAAGAGGAAAAAGAAAAGATTAGTAATGGAGTAGTTACAAGAAATAGAAAGTGAGGTTACAGATTACCTGAGATGTGAAGGATTTAATGTAGAAAACCTAACTCAGATAATATCACAGCAGGATGGAGCAATGGATCCCCAATTAAGGAGAAACCAGTGGATCAGGAAAAAAGAAGTTATGTTCTTACAATACCATTCCATGTGTGTTGTCCATCTTGCCCTTTATTCTCACTGGTGGTGGGATCAGATCTTATCTATCGGATCCATCTTGGCCATTTCTGCAGCTCGAGGTCTTCAGCCAAGCTCATGGGCCTTATTCTTTACCCATAACACAGCCCCACAACTATCTCAGATCTTGTTTGCACTCAGCAACCCATAGAAGAAAACTTATATAGCACCACCAATCGAAAAATACATGTGTGTAAATACTCCTGCATATATATATATATATATATATATATATATATATATATATATATATGTGTGTGTCAGTATCAGGGTGACAAGTTATTCCTTCTGAGGCTATAGGGCCTTTTGAATTCCAATTGTGCTATTCAGTTTACCAGGAGTTTAGGCAGGGGGCAAGAGGGAGGGATGTGAGAATAAAGGACAAGATGGACAACACACATGGAATGTTATGGTAAGAACATAACTTCTTTATTTGATGTTGTCAATCTCGCCGGCATCCCAAGCAACTAAACTCTCAGGTGACTCATGGAAGAATATTCCTCAGAACCATAGAAACAAAGCAGGCTCTACTCCTAGAGGCCAAATCCACTTTGTAATGAATAATAAATGTATGACGTTTTGCCCAAGTAGCTGCAGCACAAATATTATCCAGTGGTAATCTAGCCTGAAAAGTTGCAGATGTGGGCATAGATCTAGTGGAATGAGTTTAACCACATTAGGAAGAGGTCAGTTCTTAGAATTATAAATGTGGGATATGCACAATGTTAGCCATCTAGATAGGGTAACTTTTGAGACTGGTTGACCTTTTCTTGTATCAGCATAAGAGATGAAAAGCTGATCCGATTTTCTTATTTCAGAATTTCTATGTAAATAAAAATGTAATTGTCTAATAATATCTAGTAGATGAAGCAAATACTTTCCTTTATTTTGAAAGCTGGGAAAGAATGCTGGGAGATCTATAGACTGGTTAAGATTACTTTCTGACACAGCAGAAAGGATGGGTTAGTGCGTAAAGAGACTGCCTTTATGGAAGACTAGATATGGGGGCTTGGTGGACAAGGCTTACAACTCAGATATGCTTTTGGCTGAAGTAATAGCTACCCAAAAATAAGTTTTCCAGGAAAGATATTTTAATTCCCATATAGCAAAAGGTTCAAAAGGGGGAAAAATAATATTAGAGAAGATGAAATTGACATCCCAAGGAGGTATTGGATGCTTATATGGTGGATTTAGCACGGTAGTGCCCTTCAAAAAAGCTATGCAAGATCTGTGTGACATGACAGGACAATCATTGTCTCCTGTATGGAAATTAGAATCACAGCTAACTGAACTCTAATAGTAGCCGCCGCTGCTCTGCTATTAAAGACCTCTGACAGAAATGGTAAAATAGTGTGAACTGGTGCTGTATACTTTGTTGCAGTTGTCCCATAGAACAAATCTTTTCTCTTTGCTTTTGTAAAGTTTTTGAGTCAATGTCTTATGAGATGACAATAAAATACACTTGAATGGAGAGGAAAGAGATGGAAACCTGGCAATTTGGCAGTTAAGGGAACTGGAGCAACCAAGCTGTCAATTCGAGGGAGCCCATATTGGGATGAACCATCCCTGATGGATGTGTTAGAAGCTCTGGAATTGGGTCCAGAAGCCAGGGTTCATCCCAAAGACGAGGCTGAAGAAAAGGGAGCCAGATTTGATGAGACCAGTAGAGGGCAATTAGGACAATTGTTGTCTCCAACAAACTCGCTTTCTGCAAAAATTTTGGAATTAGTGGAATTGGGGAAAAGGAGTAAAGAAGTCCCAGAGGCCAATCATGAATGCGTGCATCCCTTTGTGAATCCCCTGTGGGAGGGATCAGGGCAAAGTAGCTGCTGCATTTGGCATTTTTGGGTGATGCAAAAAAGTCACAGCAAGGTTAGCCCCATTTCTAGAAGATCACTTCCGCAATCTTCTGGTTGAGGGACCACTCGTGTGGCCATAAATGGCTCTACTCAGTTTGTCTGCAATGATGTTAGACTTCCCTGGGATGTGCATTGCTATCAGAAAATGGTTGCAGTATATCACCCAATGTCAGACCCTAAGACCTCTGGTTCCCACCGTTTGTTTATATATTGCACTACAGACATGTTGTCCAATTGAATTGCTATCATTCCCAGAGCAAGAAAGTCCTGAAATGCTTGCAACGCTAAAAGCACCGCAATCATCTCTAGGATATTTATATGTGGATGAGCCTTGTGTTCTTGCCAGATGCCTTGAACTGTCTTCCCTAGGAAATGCCCCCCCCCCACCCTATCTGGGAAGTGTCCATGGTCAGTGTGGCTATGGGATGAGGGGGAATGAATGGAAGGCCTTGATACACTAAGGTTGAGTGAATCCACCATTGAATATCTTTTTTGCAAGCATTGGTTATCACAATCTTGTGGGATATTGGGAGTTGCAATATTGACCATTGAGTGAAAAGCAACCACTGGTGGACCCTCATGTGAAGTCGAGCAAGGATAATCAGTACGATAGTTGCAGCCATTTTCCCTAGTACCTGAAGAACTAGTTTTGTGGGAGCTTTTGATTTCTTGATTAGAATTCTCACATAATGATGGAGGTTGTCTACTCTTCCTGTTGAAGTCTTGTTATTTGTGTGGTTGTGCTTATCTCTGCTCCTAAGAAAACTAAACTCTGAGATGGCTCTAGCACAGATTTTTTGTAACTAATGGTAATACCTAAGGAGGAACACAGCTGAAGGACATAGTCCTTTGACTGGAGCAAATGATGCCTGGTGGGGGCAGTTATGAGCCAGTTGTCCAAGTATGAAAACACGCGGAATCCTTTGAGTCTCAGGTGAGCCGCTACTACTGCCATACATTTGGTGAACACTCTGGTTCTGTAGTGAGACCAAAGGGCAGAGCTCGAAATTGGAAATGACTGGCTCCCAGCTGGATGTGCAAGAACCCCCTGGACCGCCTGTCCATTCAAATGTGGTAGTATGCATCCTGAAGGTCTATAGAGCACATCCAGTTGTCTTTTCCTTGGAAAGGAAGTAACAACTGCAGTGCCACCATCTGGAACTTGGTCTTTTATACTGATTTGTTTAGGTTGCTGAGATCCAAAATGGGTCTCCAGTCCCCTGTTTTCTTTGGAACTAAAAAGAATCATGAGTAAGTTCTGGATCTTCTCTGGTCTGCAGAGACTTCTTGAATGACTCTTTTTCTTTGCAACTTTTGAATTTCTAATGTTGCTTGTTCCATTTGACTGGGTGGAACATCTGGAACCGATTTGTTTGTAGGGATAGGAGAATAGAAGGGAATAATATATTCTCTGGATATTATATCCTGCACTCATTTGTCATTTGTTATTTTTAGCTAGGTTTCCTGGTGCAGAGACAGTGCCCCCCCCCCGACTGCCTCCAGAGGTCAGCAACCAGACACTCCTTCAGGAGCACTGGAAGGGTCTCCCAAAGAAGGATTTTCTGGAGCCCTAGTTCTGCAGACCTCCTCTGCCATGTGGGCGGCATCTTCCATTATTGTCCTCCCCTCTGCCTCTAGGGGAACTTTCACCTTGAGTGTCCTGGTAAGGCCTTTGAGATTTTCTGAATCACATTTTCCCACTACCTTTTTGACCTTTAGGAAAGGGTCTGGTAGGAGTGGAAAAAGGCATTCCAATGGCAGACAAGGTCTTGCCTTCTTATTCACACCTAGTGAGTGTTTCCTTCACTTTCAGTCTGAAAAGAGACAAACCATCAAAAGGGGCATTAACAAAGGAAGACTTGAAGGGCTCCACAAAATTGCAAAGGCACATCCAGGCCTGCCTCCTAAGAGAGATACCTGAGCCTGCTGCCCTACTTGTTCCATCTGCTCCCTAAAAAATGAGTCGCATGGACAAGTTAACAACTGAATTCAAGGTGGCGAGCTGAGTATTGATTTTATCTGCCATTGCATCAGTTATGGCCCCTTGGAGGGAGTCTGATAATTCCTTAATTAGGTCTCTCTGTAATCTAGTGAAGTGAGTGAGATAATTCAGGAGACCGAAAAGCAAAAGTTGCTGATGAGAAGACTCACTTCCCATACCTATCCATCATCCTAGAGTCCTTATTAGGAGGATGGATAGAGGAACTGGTTTCAGAAAGTTCCTTCTTAGTGGCCACCACAACCACAGCATCAACCGCTATGCCCTTTGTTAAAAAGATTTTCTCTTTTGGAGCAGTAATGTACTTATTTGGCCTTCTAGGAGTAGGATCTATGGTGTCTGGGGTCTCCCAAGCCTTTTGCGACATTGATTCCACCAGCACGTCAAAAGGAGGAGTCACCCAAGAAGTTGATGGGCGAGACCCAAAAGTCTTCAGGAAAACTGACTCTTCTGCTGAAGGGGTGGAGGGCTGCCAATCACCTCTCAGTTTTAAAATTTCTAGGATGTCTCCAAAGGAGCAATCTTCAGGAGGTGATCATGGGGACCTTTCTGCTTCATTGAGGTTGGTGTCAGATGTGATAGACTCCTCCAGGGAGTTAAAATGTTTCCTCTTGCATGTTCTCTTCCAAGGGACCTCCTCAGTGGGATACTCTGAACAGGTTGTGGAAGAGTGGGCTGTACCCTGAGGAATGTCCTGAGGCCTATCATCTCTGCAGACCTGTGGAGAGGGCAAGTGAGAAGATAAAGACACCTGGGCTGAAGAGGGATGCAGACCCAAAGCAGATTGTGTGTCAGATTGAGAAGTACTCAAAGCCCTCCTCATTGCCTCGAAGGCAGACCCTTCCCACTCCAAGGAGCTCCCAGGATCTGACAAACAAGTTGTCCAAGCTGAAGGAATCTCTAGTGGAGAGGAAAGTAGGTCCAAAGCAGAGGTAGGAGCTGAACTCACCCATGCCAAAGCCCCAGAGGCATAGTCAGATCTGATGAGATCCGAAAACTCTCCTCACACGTGACAGGGGAGTGTCGGCTCCCAGAGTTCTCCTGCTCCAATGGCATAGAGACACCCGGGGCAGATATTGGATCTGAGGAAGGCATGGGTCCCGGAGCCTTCTGCTTTGGTTCCGATGAGGATCTTGGCTCCAATAAAGGTATTATGGTGGGTTTGTCACAAGATTCGGGAGATACAGCCTCAGAGAAAGGCGACTTCAGAAGGCCTTTCAAAACCTGGATATCGGAATCTTCTGGCTCCAAAGCAGGGGGATGGATTGGAGGAGGAACTGTGGCAGAAGAGGGGGGTTGAGTCTGATCTGATTCCTTTGGGCTTGAATCCAACAGCAGTTTGGCCAAAGCCAGTGTCTTCAAAAGTTTCTCTACGACCCTATCTACATCTTCATCATATAAGCTCCTGGTAGACCTAGTGGACAGGGTAGGTGACTTGATCTAGTTAGCAGTGGAAAAGAGAGCCAAGAAGAAACTTTTTCTAAGGAGGGAGATCTGCTCCTATGTCTGTGCTCCGTTGTAACAGTCGGCGCCAATGAAACTCCCCGCTCTGAGGGAGCCTTGGAACCAAGAGGAGAGGTCTGCTCTGATAGAGCATTCAGATCCAATAACTTTGGAGCCTTCTGCTTTGGCTCCGATGAGGATCTTGGCTCCAATAAAGGTATTATGGTGGGTTTGTCACAAGATTCGGGAGATATAGCCTCAGAGAAAGGCGACTTCAGAAGGCCTTTCAAAATAAGCTTATTTTTAATTTCCGTTAATGCCAGTTGATTAAAATTGTGGCAAATGGAACAAGACTCTTGCAGATGAAGAGGACCTAAGCAATACACACACAGGATGTGTGAATCGCTAAGGGGCATCTTCTTTCCCACTTTTCATATTTTTTGAAGCTGAAGGGTTTACTATCCTGTTTCTGTGAAATGACTAAAAAGGGGAAAAACAAAAAACAGAGAGAGACAGTCACTCCCAGTGTAACAAAATAAGTCCTCAAACTTAAACGGACTTAAGCAGACTTCACACACACACTCACACACACACACACACACACACACACACACACACACACACACACACACACACACACTAAAATAGAACTCTAATTCAAGCGTGTAAACATAAGATAAATATAGATATACTGCTTTTTTTTAACAGTACAAAAAAGGAGAAAAGAACATCCTCTAACTAGAACGGATGTTCCTTAGATACCCTCTAACAAACAACAAATAAGGGAAAGAATAGGGTAAAGAAGTTGTTCACACTAGACTAGCTATTTGTAAAAGAAAAGGAAACAGAAAAAGGAATACTCTTATATGAAAAAAGTACTTAGCCCAGAGCTATGCTGTTGAACATCTTCACTGAGCAGAAAATTAGATCTGAGGTAGTTGTGGGGATGCATTATGGGTAAAGAATAAGACCAACAAGCTTTGCTGGAGAAATGGCCGAGACAGATCTGGTTGATCAGATTCAACCCCATCACCAGTGAGAATAAAGGTGAGATTGACAACGTTACATCATCTGATCAGTTGCCATATGAAGATACTTTGGAGCCCTCTATAGAAAACCAGCACAAATGTTCAGTTGGAGTTGTACAGCAAGGGAAGGAACAGGAAGCTGTGACAACTCTGATGCAATCAATATTGTGGAATGATAGGCCAGGGAGTTCCCATATAAAAGAATAACAGATGTCACAGGATGAAACTGAAGAGAATGTGGCACAGGAAGATGTTCTGGAACTTTCTATAGAATGCCCACAGGAAATGGAAAAAAGGATGTGTCCTCAGTTTAGAAGAAAATGATCTAAGAGAAGAGTTGCTTGATTTAATAGAGACGGACAGACATATTGACATCAATGAAAGAAATAGACTACAGAAAGTCAATAAAACCCAAAAAGTCAGAAGCTTGATAAAATAAATAAACACAGTAATTAGGACTGTCTATACAGAGTCAGGCAATATAACAGAAGTAAATAGGATATATTACTGTGCAAATAAATTAATAACAGATAAAGTCTTACCACAAAAACACAGAGTCGTGAGGGAAAGGAAGGGAAAATCAAATGCCATCATGGAAGTATCAAATAGAGAAAACTATAAAGCAAGACAAGAAGTGTCACTGTTAGAAGAGTATAGAAGAGGAAATAGATCAACAAAAATACATAGAAAGACAGACATGATAAAAGCAATGCGTAGTATCAGAACAGATCAGGATCTGTCGTGCACTATTGAAAAATAGAAGTTATGTTCTTACCATAACGTTCCATGTTAGTTGTCTTCTTCTCACCTTCTTCTTGCTGGATGGGTTCGGAGCCGACCTCGGCTCCGACTCGGCCACTGTAAAAGCTCGAGAGTTGGTTCCACCGGCTCGAGGCTCCCCTTATATCCCACAATGCTAGGCGAGTTACCTCAGATCTCGTTTGTAAGCTAACCCCAGCTTATAATAGTAACAGAATAACTCTAAACAGAGTCCACCTCTAACAACAGGAAGAAAGAAGGGTGACCTACATCCTGAACCAGGAAATATGCATAACAGCATATGCCTAAGAAAGAGGTGGTAGAAAGAGAGGTCACAATCACAACTCCTCTAGGTCTGTCCAGGCCAGGGGGAAGGAGGGTGGGGCCTTAAGAAGAAGGCGAGAAGAAGACAACTAACATGGAACGTTATGGTAAGAACATAACTTCTATATGTTAAGTTGTCTATCTCGCCTTCATTCTTGCTGGATGGGACCGCGTACCTAGCACCTTGTCCCGGGTGGCCTAACGGAACAGACTCCTGAGAACAGTGGAACCAAAGTTAGCTCTATGCCTAGAAGCTAAGTCCAACTTATAATGAGAAATGAAAGTGTGAGGAGTAGCCCAAGTAGCCGCTGCACAAATGGTGTCAATAGGCAGTCTGTCTTGGAAGGCTAAGGAAGTAGCCAAAGCTCTGGTGGAATGGGCCTTAGGTTTATTAGGCAGTTTTTGGTGTCTAATTTCATATACAAGGGAAATCAAAGATGTTAGCCATCTGGATAATGATACCTTTGAAACTGAAAGTCCCTTTCTGCTTTCTGCATAGGAGACAAACAGCTGATCAGATTTTCTGAATTGTTTCGTTCTATCCAAGTAGTACCTCAATTGACGATGAACATCCAGGCAGTGTAATTTTTGTTCAGACCTATTGGAATATTCTGGAAAAAAGACAGGAGGTCAATGCTTTGATTTAGATTTGACGTCGAGACCACCTTAGGCAAAAAGGACGGGTTAGTTCGTAAGGATACTCTGTCCTTATGAAACAATAGATAAGGAGGTCGACAGCTGAGTGCTTGAAGCTCTGAAACTCTTCTAGCTGAAGTAATAGCTACCAGAAAAAGAGTCTTCCATGATAGCAATTTTAAAGAACAGGAGACTGCAGGTTCGAAAGGGGGAAGAATCAAAGAAGCAAGAACTAAATTTAGGTCCCAAGGAGAAGGAGGATTTCTTATAGGAGGTCTGAGAAGAAAAACTCCTTTCAAAAAGGCTTTGCAAAGCTTGTGGGACATTAAGGCAGAATCAGAAATACCCACATGAAAGTTAGAAATAGCTGCCAATTGAACTTTAAGAGTAGAGGGAGATGAACCTGCATGGAAGAGTTCAGCTAGAAAATCAAGGACTAATTGGATGGAAGCAGTGAAAGGATCTATGTCCTTTTCTTGAGCCCAATATGTGAAGCGTTTCCACTTGCTCAAATAAATCTTCCGAGTGGAAGATTTATGGGAAGCTATCAAAATATCTCGAACAGAGTGAGATAATTGAGGAAGCCTGGCTAAGGTTGGAACTGGAGGAACCAAGCAGTGAGGTTCAGAGAGGGGAGGGAGCGATGTAACTGACCCGACTGATGGATCAACAGATCTGGAACTAGGTCCAGATGCCACGGTCGCTCCAATAGAAATTGATGTAGAAAGGGGAACCACACCTGTCGAGGCCAGTAAGGAGCAATGAGGATCAATGAGGCCTTCTGAACGATAGCTTTCTGTATCACTTGAGAGATTAGTGGGAAAGGAGGAAATGCATACAGAAGTCCCCGGGGCCAAACTTGGACTAGAGCGTCTCTGCTGGGTTGGCCTGGTAAAGGGAATAGAGTGAAAAATTCTCTGCACTTGCTGTTTTGGGGAGTAGCAAAAAGATCGCAGCAAGGCTGACCCCACTTGAGGAAAATTTCTCTCACAACAGAGTCTTTCAGAGACCACTCGTGAGGCATGAGAATAGCTCTGCTCAACTTGTCCGCAATTTGATTGGACTTCCCGGGGATGTGCGTTGCTATCAGAAATCGCTGAGAAGAAAACGCCCATTACCACAGTCTGAGTGCTTCTCGACACAGGGGGTATGACCTGGTTCCGCCTTGTTTGTTGATGTACCACACCACAGACATATTGTCTGTCTGGATTGCAATCGTTCCCAAGGGAAGAGAGTCTTGAAGGGCTTGCAACGCTAAAAGCACTGCTCTCATCTCTAGAACATTTATGTGCAAGTGGCATTCGTTTGGTTGCCATGTGCCCTGGACCGTCCTGCCCTGATAATGCCCCCCCCACACGATCAGGGAGGCATCCGTTGTCAGAGTAGCAACCGGAGGGGGTGGAACAAAGGGTCTTCCCAATAAGAGCTGAGGGGAAGACATCCACCACATGAGATGATTTTTGCACGCTTGCGTGATCATAATGGTGTGAGACATTGGAAGTTCCTGGTATGACCATTGAGTAAAGAGCATCCATTGAAGGATCCGCATGTGGAATCTGGCTAATGGAAGCAGAGGTATGGCAGCCGCCATAATTCCCAACACTTTCAGAACTAACCTGGCTTTGATTCTGTTGTTGTTGAAAAGGAGTGAGACCAGTTTGTGAATGTCTGTTATTCTCTGATGTGTTAATCTCGCAGACATGTCTACTGTATCTAGATTTGCGCCTATGAAAGTAATAGCACGACAAGGCGACAAAACAGACTTTCCGCAATTTATTGAAATGCCTAGCTTTTGACAAATGTGAAAAGTGTAATCCCTGGCCATCAGAAGGAGATGCTTGGTGGGAGCTGTGAGGAGCCAGTCGTCCAAATATGGAAACACCTGGAATCCTTGTCATCTCAGGTGAAAAGCTACCACTGCCATGCATTTGGTAAACACCCGGGGGGCAGTGGTGAGACCAAAGGGCAGGGCCCTGAACTGAAAATGACTGGTTCCCAGCCTGAAGCGGAGGAATCTTCTGGAGCGTCTGTTCATTTTTATGTGATAGTACGCATCCTGAAGGTCTATAGAGCACATCCAGTTTCCTTTGCCCAAGAGGGGAAGAATGGATTGCAGCGTGACCATCCGAAATCTTGTTTTCTTGACTGATTTGTTCAAGATACTGAGATCCAAAATTGGTCTTCAGTCCCCTGTTTTCTTTGGAACTAAAAAGAACCTTGAGTAGATTCCGGATCCTTGCTGGTCTGCTGGAACTGGCTGAATTGCTCTTTTTGCAAGCAGTTTTGAAATTTCCAAAACCGCTAGATCCCTTTGAGTGGGTGGAACATCTGGAAGGGATTTTTTTGATTGGTTTGGAATGCGAAGAAAGGGGATAGAATAGCCTTCGGAAATGACGGACTGTACCCATTTGTCTTGAGTCAGGGATAGCCAGGCTTCTGGGTACAGTGACAATCTTCCCCCGACTGCCTCCGAAGATGGGCAGTCGGGCAACACCTCAGGGATGCTGAAAGGGCTTGTCAGAGAAGGCTTCCCGATTGCCCTGGTTCTGCGGACCCCCCCTGCCCCTAGGGCGACGTCTACCATTGTTATTCCCGCCTCTGCCTCTGGCGGGAAACGACTCTGTGCGTCAGGCGAAGTCCCTTGAGATTGTTTACGGAACCACATCTTTCCACCTTTCTGGCCTTTGGGGTAAGGCCTAGAAGGAGTAGAAAAACGGACTCCGACGGCAGAAAGGGTCTTGCCATCAGTTTCGCACCTAGTCAAGGTTTCTTTCACTTGAGGACCAAAGAGAGATGATCCATCAAACGGGAGTTAGTGAAAGACGCCTTGAAGGGGTCCGCAAAATTGCATAGCCGCATCCAGGCATGCCTACGTAAGGCCACACCTGTCCCTGCGGCTCTACTCGCTCCATCAGCCGCGTAAGAAAGAAGACGCATGGAGGAGTTGGTTATGGAGTTAAGGGTAGCCAGCTGCGTGTTCATCTTATCTTGAAAACCCGCAGCTGTAGGGTCCTTCAACATTTCACTCGCTTCCTTGATCAAGTCCCTTTGAAGACGAGTAAAATGGCATAGGTAGTTCAGCGAACGCATGGTAAATGTCGCTGACGAGAACATCCACTTCCCGTACCTGTCCATGGACCTAGATTCCTTGTTAGGTGGATGGACAGGTACTGAAGGATCAGCTAGCTCCTTCTTAGTGGCAGCAGCTACCACCATAGCATCCACAGAAACTCCTTTTGTTAAGAACTGTTTGTCTGCTGGTGCAGTTATGAACTTGGAGGGTCTCCTGGGAGTGGGGTCCACTGAATCAGGAGCCGTCCATGCCTTCTTAGCAACCACCTGCATGAGGGGGTCAAAGGGGGGGGACACCCAGGAGGTGGAAGGGCGAGAGCCAAACGCCTCAAGATACACAGATTCATCCTCCGAAGGGTTGAGGGCTGGCCAATTTCCCCTCTGTTTCAGGATCTCTAGAATGTCTGCAAATGAGACATC
Organism: Protopterus annectens; assembly: GCF_019279795.1. Taxonomy (NCBI): domain Eukaryota; kingdom Metazoa; phylum Chordata; order Ceratodontiformes; family Protopteridae; genus Protopterus; species Protopterus annectens. Next base: position 886,134,751 of record NC_056741.1, read on the forward strand.
TTCAGAAGGGGAACGGGGGGAACCCTCAGAATCATCTAAATCTGTGTCCGACGTGATGGACTCAGGTGAGTCAATGTGTTTCCTCTTACACTTCCTCTTCCGAGGGGGCTCTTCTGCCAAATCAGGAGAGGCCTCGGAAGAGGATGAAATCCCCACATGGGGTTCCTGAGGAGCTGGCTCTCTGCGGTCCGGGATGAGGGAGTGAGTCGACTTGACCTGAGGCACCGTAGAGGGAGGGGCGGACGGAGCCGACTGTGGAGTAGAGCCAGGCTCTAACACACTCCGCATGACCTCGAATGCACCCCTGTCAGGCAAAGCCAGAGGTCCCTGCTCCGAGAAGCTAAGAACCTCCATCGGCACCGACAGTGATGGCTCCGAGGCCGATGTCGGAGCCGAACTTACCAGCACCGAAGCACCGAGAGGGAGAGGGGGGTCGGACAAGGGTCCAATGCCACTCACCCCCTCGGAGCCGACGAGGGAAGTCCGGCGCCGAGATTCTTCCAATGAAGAAATCGGAGCTGACGACGGAGCCGAAGACAATTGTATCGGCTCCGACGCTATCACAGTCTCAGTTCCGACGCGACCCGGCTCCGAGCTCAAGAGAGTCGAAGGAGGAATATATTGATGGACCGGGGCAGGCATCGACTGATGAGTCGGGCTCTGAAGCATCTGGGCCAGTGCCTCGGACTTAAGAAGTCAACTCACTACCCTCTGAAGGTCATGATCCGACAGCCTCGATGACCTAGAGGAGTGAGATCTTTGGCTCCGTTCAGACAGCAGGGGAGATCCTGGAGCCGAATGAACGGAGCCAAGGGATGGTGACCTGGACCTCTTCCTAGTTGTCGGCTCCAAAGGTCTGGTCGGAGCCGACACGGGAATTTCTAATACCTCGGCTCCAGCCGGAGCCGAGGGAACCACAGAAACTGTGGACTGAGACTCATCGGCTCCAGCCGGAGCCGATGTAGGCAGAGGTTTAGAAACCTTAGGTCTCGGCTCAGTTGTCGGAGCCGAAGACCTAGATGCCTTAGAGAGCTTCCCTGTAGATACAGAAAGGGAATCCTCTGGCTTGAGTAAGCCCCTTAAAATTAATTTATTTTTTCTTTCCTGCAGGACCCTGGGGCTGAAGCCATGGCACACAGCACAGGAGTCCTGCAGGTGCAAAGGTCCCAGACAGTAGACACAAGAAGTGTGAGCGTCTGTCAGAGACATTTTCTGACAGCACGCATCACACTTCTTGAATCCGGAGACCTTTGCTTCCTTAGACATCTCTAAAGGTGTAATCACACACACACACAAACACACTAATTACACCCTGTCAAGATTAAATTATAATAAACCACTAACTAGGTTTTCAAAAAAAAGAAATAACACACACACTCCACTAGGGAAAGAGAAAAGGCCTGTAGGCCCAAGGGAAGAACTTAAAGTTCTTGAGGGAAAAAAAACGGGAATTTTTTAGAAGGGGATAAAGATTTCTCTAAACTAAGGGAAATAAGTAAAAATATTAAAATTAAAGGGGTTTTAATAGACTAACTTACACAAGAAAAGTCACTTACCAAGAACCGGTAGAAAACCAACACCTCGATAGCTGTAGCGGCAAACGAGATCTGAGGTAACTCTCGCCTAGCATTGTGGGATATAAGGGGAGCCTCGAGCCGGTGGAACAAACTCTCGAGCTTTTACAGTGGCCGAGTCGGAGCCGAGGTCGGCTCCGAACCCATCCAGCAAGAATGAAGGCGAGATAGACAACTTAACATCAATAAGTTAAAAATTATGAGCACAGGAAGAAAAAACTTAGAAGATATGCAGATAAATATAAAGAAAAAGTACAAAATAAGAAATTTATTGATAACCCAAAAAAGATTTATACAGAATTGGAAAAAAAAGCAAAAGGAATTGAAACACCAAAAAAAGAAAAAATAGATAATTTTTGGAGAAATCCCTATGAAGATCCTATAGAACATAACAAAGATGCTAAATGGATATAAGTAAAAGAAAGAACAGGAAGTTCTAATGTACAGGATCTGAAATGGGATGAAGTATTGGCCAGACAGATTGAAACAAAGTTAAGAAAAGCTCATAAATGGAAAACCTCAGGCCCAGATGTAGTACCTAACTTCTGGCCAAAAGTATTAACATCCTTATATGAAGATTTAGCCATGAGTAAGAAATGTTTATATGCACACCCCTGAACAGACACCAGCCTGGTTAACAACAGGAAAAACAATACTCCTACTTAAGAGCAAACCTGCATGCTATCCTAAAAATAACTTGCCTTCCGATGACGTGTAAACTATACACTTTAATTAATGCCGATAGAGTTTAGAGTTTAGTCATTTAGAAGAAAACTCAATCATGGCAATAGAACAAAGGAGTAATAAAAGAAGGTCATATGGAACAAAGGGTCATTTGTTGTTAAATAAAGTCATAATGGAGAACTGTAAAAAGGGGAAGAATCTAAGTATGGCATGGATAGACTACAAAAAGCATATGACAATATCCCACATTCATCGATAATAGATTGCTTAAAAATGTATAAGATACAGCCGACACTGATCAATTACATTACAGTGATCATGAAACGGTGGGAAACCACTTTGCAGTTAAGCCATTATAAAGGGCAAATGATTATATTTCATGACAAAATTTCAAAAGGGGATATTCCAGGGTGACTCTCTGTCACTGCTGCTCTTTTGTCTTACCCTTAACCCATTAAGCTGTCCACTTAACAGATTAGGTCATGGCTAAATTTGGCTCCCAGAAAACAGCAAAGTGTAAAGGCTTTTCATCTTTTTGTAGATGATTAAAATTATATAGTTCATCAGATGAAGAACTGAAAGTACAACTGCAAGTCGTCAAAACATTTTCAGGTGATACAAGAATGTCATTTGGTCTTGATAAATGTGCAAAAGCAACCTTTAAATCAAGAAAGCTGTAGCACCAAGAAAACATTAGTTTGGGACAAGAATGTGATATAAAAGAACTTGAGCAAGAGGGAGTGTATAAATATTTGGGAACTGATGAAGGATCAACAATAAAATATAAATACAAACAAAATTTAGTAAGGAATATATTAGTTGACTTAATACTGAAAACAGCATTGACATCTAGGAACAAAGTCCAAGCTATAAACCAATTTGCTCTTCCTGTCCTAAATTACAGTTTTGGAGTGATTGGTCCCAAAAGGTGTTGGATAGGTTGGACAGGAAAATAAGAAGGATGCTTCATGCTCATCAAATGATTTATAAAAATCAGTGCATACCAAGACTATATATTTCCTGTTCTGAAGAAGGTATGGACCTCTTTGAAATTGATTACATGTATAGATCTGCAATTGTGAGACTGCAAACATATCTGCTGACCTCATAAGACTCAAACATAGTGAAAGTTTTGAAACATGAGGAAAATAAGTCTAAGATGACTTCCCTGCTTAGTTTACCTGAAGCATATTGGAATCAAACAGGAATGGAAATCAAACCAGAAGTAGATAAAACTTAGACAGCAACTGAATGTGCCAGAAAGCAAAAGAAAGTATATAAGGTGCAGGATAAGATGAGAAAGCAAGAAATGTAAGAAATGTGGAAAATGCATAAATATAGTTGCAAGTATAGAAAACTCTTGGAACAACCTCATGTTGATCAGGAACACAGGAATGGGTAAAGAGAGGTGAATTTAAACCAAAAGATGAAAGGTTAATATTGGAGGCCCAAGATAGTGGACTATGTACAAAGTCCTTTGAACGTGAGAGAAACAGACAACTGTAGGTTTTGTAAAACAGCATTGGAAACAGTCACTCATCTTGTTGTTGGTTGTGATATACTAATGGCAGAACAACTGTATATGTATGTGCCAAGACTGTTGCACTGGGGATTGTGCAAACATTATAATACTGAAGTAGCTTAAAAACACTAGAAACATGAGCCACAAAGCATTATAGAAAATGATGAAATTTATATCACATGGAACAACCAATGCCAATAGTTCAAAAAATGGATGCGAGAAATTCAAGTAGTCCATAAAAAGAAGCCAAAAGTAGTATTGATCACTGATATTGCTACACCCAGTGACTATAGTGTCTTACATACAGAGAGACACAAAGTCATAAAATACCAGGATTTGTAGGCAGAAACAAGGACAATTTAGAAGAAGGATACCAAAACAGTTCCAATAGTAGCAGGAAGAATGGGTCTTATAAAAATAATTTACAATCATACTTAGATATGTTACTGATACATGTAACTCCATACAAATTGCAGGAGTCATTACTAAGCACATGATGGGTGCTGTAAAGAGCAATTCTGGCTAACATCAAAGACTGAAACAATACTAATTTCATGAACTTTAATCATACTTTGACTTAGTAATGGGGGCCATTCCCATTATGGTATTAGAAACCCAAAAGATTTGGAGAAATTAAAAAAAAAATACGGATTAACCCTTACATCACTAGATGGGTAGCCAATTGGTTTACTGACAGAACACATACTGTCAAAGTTGGTGACGCCAACTCTACCAGTAGACTTGTTGCCAGTGACGTACCACAAGCTTCTGTGCTGGGTCCTTTACTATTTGGAATCTACTTCTCAGGTGTCAAGGCTAAATTGGATGCCCTTTGGCTTACCAAGTTCACTGATGATTGTAAATTAGGCACAATCACTGAGTCCCCCAATGATGTTAACATACTACAGGAAGGGCTAACACAGACAAATGACTGGTGCCAAAGCCATGGTCTAAAACTAAATGCAAAAAAGTGCATTATTATTCCCTTTGGCAATGTAGAAACCCCCACCAACTACAGTATTGACAACACCCCAGTAAACTCAAACCCAGTAGTGAGAGACCTAGGAACACAGGTAGAGAGCAATCTGAATTTCGACCACCAAGTTTCCTTTGTGATAAGGAAAACATTCTGTGTTGCACACCTCATATGTAAGGGCATCGTATCCAGGTCTAAGGATGTTATAGCTTCACTGTACTCAACCCTCATCAGATCACTAATAGAGTCCAATACTCCCTTTTGCATGTACCTCAATAGGGACCAGAAGCAGCTGGGGAGAACACAGTGATTCCCCATCAAGAAAATACAGGGCTCCCAAACCATGATGTACGTGGATAGACTAAAAGCCCTGTCACTGTATTCTGTACCGTATAAGCTTCTAAGAGGAGACTTGTGATTGGCCTAAAGGACAGTCTCAAATCCTACCCTGATGGATATGCTTCACATACACAAATCTAATGGCACAAGAGTCACTCTAGGGATCTTAACCTAGCCTGTGACATTAACAGATCATGCTGGAGAGACAAATATGTCTCCCAGATACTGATGCTCCTCTGGAACAAATGTCTAATTCATGTAAAGCAGACCTCTTCAGTAACCCTATTAAAGTGCAATCTGGACAAATGGATGGAAGACTACAAGTTCACCCCGGGGGTGACACCCATGTCCCTCGTGGACAGGGGGAGTCAGTGTTGACCATAAACTAGAGCTGAAAAATACATTCATTTAATAAGGATAGATGGGGCAACTTGGGATTAACATGGCTAGGCTTGTAAGGACTCTAGGGCCACTAGCCTATTAACCTCCTATGAACCTATGAACCTATTTGATTATAGACTGGCCTTACCCATCCCGTGGTTGATAATTATATATTAGCCCTAATGAGAATAACTGGGATCATGCCATACATAATTTGAAGGAACCCATGCATGGGATAAAGCATTTAAGAGCTGTATCTGTCCATTAGTAGTGCAGGGGGCAGTCCTAGGGGTAAATGTTCTCTTTCCCATCCATAGATCTATGCTGCATTTGAAAATGGAAAGGGATGAACTTTGTTTTATGTGGATGGGGTGTATGTTCGATAGCAGCAGTATCCTCTGCAAAATATACCTGTCCCCTCTAAACTGTTCTGTTGATGCTGCAGTGGAGGTTTAAATCCCTAGAGCAAGTATTTATGATGCCATTTGACTTGCTTATGTTTAGTACATTTATCAACAATGGGTCAGGGTATGCCTTGTATGTCAGGCACAGGTCACCTCTTAGCAGTCTGTAGGATACTAAGTATAGTGACAGGGCTTTGAGTCAGTCCAAGTAGGACATGTTGTTTAGGCCTTGTATATTTTTAGTACAGTACGTCTATGGGTGTTGTTGCAGGTGCCTGGAAAGATAAATGCCAAGGAGGGCATTATATTCAGTGATTGGCCTAATAAGGGTTGGGTAAAGGGGGTCAATGACATCCCTAGATATAGACACAATCCCTTTGTTTATAAGGTGTGCAATAAAGAAGAACAATAGACACATGTTGGTCAAAAGTTAAGTCACTGTCCACATAAGTTTCCAAATCCCGAACAAGTGGATCAACTCTTAGGGGTATATCACCAATGTGGTAGTTCCCTGGGTGGCTGACTTCCCAAAGAATACAATAATGCATCCACATTTAAATCTAAATTTAAATTTTAATTTAATTAATTTAAATTTAAATCTAAAGTTACCCACATTAAAGTATGTCAAAAGATCAGCAAAGAATTTAAGCTGCCATCAGGAAGATCTAGTCCAAACACAAGCTGAAATTATCATCCAATGCCAGTGATCATTATAAATCCTTCTTTAATTACATCAGAAAATTAGGAATTAACATCCACCTGTGTTCTGAATGAATCCAAAATGTCTCCACCCACTCTGACCTAAAAGACATAGCTTGCATACTTGTAGATAAATTTAGTGCCAAGTTTACCCTGGAAGCAGTCTTCAAATTTCTACAAATCTCTGAATTCCTTACAACCTCAAAGTATATAAGGAGCATGTCCTAACTGCTCTGAAAATCTAAAAATACCACTTAAATGAGTCCAATCCATTTACCCGAATACCTAATAGTGCCAAAAATGTCTTCATAGAACCCCATCCTGAACAAATTTAACTTAAGCTTAGCCACAGTACATGTCCCTGAAGTATGGAGAGCCACTGTTGTGATGCTCCTTCATAAAGAGAGTCCTACCACTGACTCAGAAAGAAACAGATCCATCAGCCTAACCAGTCTAATTTGTAGAATCATGCAATGCATCACATCTGATATCATAAACTGCAATATCAAAAACTTCATACAACTAGACTCTTAGCAGTCTGACTTTAAGGAGAGGTATGTGATGTCTACTTAATTTAGTGAACTTCTTTGAGAATGTCAGATAGGCAGTGGATAGTGGTCATTTGGTCCACACACTGCCTATGTAGATGTAGCCAAGGCATTTGATACCATACCTACACTGGCATTGTAAATAAGTTAAGAGACCAATATATTGACCTTTACATGATAAGGTGGATAGCAAACTGGCTTAAAGATAGAAAGGACATAGTTAAGTGGTAGCTGTCTCCTCAGAAAGTACTAAGGTAACAAGTGGTGGGACTTCCAAGATGGCTGCACATTTAGTAACAGCTTAATTCTAGCTCTCCCAGTGTGAAAACAGAAATTCAGCAGAGAAAGTCAGTGGATTTTATATTTCTGGGTAAATTTCAGTAACTGGCAAGTCATTGCAGTGTGGATGCCAGGAAAAAGAAACACAGAGGACCTGAGAGAAAATCAACTACCAAAGGTGAGGAAAAACACTGACTGGGAAGAGTACAGCAGTTGTTCAGCAAAAAGCCTTGGAAGTTCCAGACATGACTTCCAGTAACCTAGAGGAAATTATATAACAACTGCACACAGACCTGCGAAAAATAAACAAAACACTGATGGAGTATATCAGCTCAAATAACCAAAAGCTGGAAAAAATGGAAGAAGTTTTAAACAGATATTCAGATGAGGTGATAAAACTGCAAAAGTCAGAGGTCAAAATGAAGAAAAGGCCGGCTAAATATGAGACTGCTCAAGAAGAACTGTTTCAAAAAAATTAAAGAATTAGTGGACAAAGCACATACAGAAAACCTAAGAAGCTGGAAGGAACAGACTGTATTAGTTTTATGAAAGCACAAATAAGCAACTGGACTGGTGTTCCACAGCAGGAGTTGTTAATTGAAAGGGCACATTGTGTGCATGGTCCAAACCTGGCTATGAAAAAGCAACCTAGACCTCTAATAATGAGGATGCAGTCTTACCAGCAGAAGTTGATTCTGACAAAACTGTATCAGAAGGATAAAGTACTGAAAGTGGGAGACAGCAGAGTGTTTGTGGAGAATGGTTACTCACTGTACACCAGGCAGAAGAAGAGTAAATTTATTCCACTATTCAGGGAATGTCAAGTTCAAACTGATTTATCTAGCTATCTTCAAAATAATCTTTTGTGGAGGGAAAAATAATTTTTTTCAAGCAGTACATGCTAAGGAAGGACAAAACTTTGTCCAAGAAAAAGTGAGCTGTGAAACAGGAGATTCTGCTTCTTGCTTGTTTGGTAAAAAAGACCACAGAGACACTGTGCCAGTGAAATCTTTTCCAATGTTTCAACTGAAAATGCTTCAGAGAATGAAAAAGGCACAAGACTTGACTAGAGGAATTGAGAGTACATTGGAAATGAAACAGAGACAGGATTTGGGAGATGGAGATGAACAGGAATAAAACAACTAACTTGGAAATTGACAAAAGTGGGATTACAAAGCAATAATTATATTTGTGAAACATGACAGAACAAGAACATATGTAAATATTGGACTTTTATGACTTTGTTAAGCTTGTAGGAAACTCTAAAGCATATGCCCCACTTCATGTCATTACTGTTCAGAAAAATACTTAAGACGGGAAAAGGAAGGAGAAAGTTAACTGTAAGTGAAACAATTTTTTCTTAATAGTAATATGTTTGTAATGAACAATTTTCTTTTCATGCTATAAAGTTTTTTTCAGTTATTTTAAGTGCAATGGGGCTACTAATGTAAACAAGTGCTCTTGTTTTTTTCCTTTCTTCTCACTTCTCTCTTTCTCCTTATTTAATTTTAAGAAATGTAGGCACTGCAATGTAAAAAAAAAATAAGAAAAATCTGGTCAAAAGAGCATGACAAAAAATGAAAATTGATGTACTTTTTCTCATTTTTACATAGGTGAGGGAATAATTGGGTTACGGCCCTTAGCTTGATCCAGTAACAAGTTTTAATAGAAAGCAAGTAAATGAAAAAGAACATTGAATATTATAAAGCTTTTTTTCTACCAAACAAATGTATGTTTTTGGTAGCAACTTTGTATCTGATCCTCATGTCTCCATGGAGACGATCTGATAAAATGAAATAGCTAGAGGATAATGTTTTCTGAAAGCATTCAAGTATTTTCACACCTGACAGCTATACAGATAAGACAAAACCAGACAGCACATAGAAGAAGCACAGGCTGTACCATGTGTCTTAGCATGGACAACCTTTATTTTATGTTAACCCAAATCTGTGAGTGTGGCTGACAGTTCAGGACATTTGTTCCTACTAGGTGGGAAAAACTTCAATATTTGAAGATGTACATAGTTTTGTGTTTTAGTTTTATGAGGCATTGGGAGTGTGTTTTTTTTTTTTGTCTGAAGGCTTTCAATAAAACCTAAATTTCTATAAGATGTGACATAGGCTCAAATGGATATGTCAAGAAACAACTGTATAAAAGATCACCTGCCAAACAGTGTATGCATGTAACACAAAAGCTTGAACTAGACACTTAAAAAGCTGTTACACATAAAAGGTGGGAATAATAATTTTTAACACAATGCTTCTGCAATGTCTTTAAATGTCAATGATCTCATACCTAAATACAAAAAAGAGTCGTGAACTATACTAAAAATATAGAGTGCAAATAGGTATGCTACAGGAGACACACTTGGAAAGAACTGAACATATACATTTGATAAAGAAAGGGTTTCAGGATAGTTGTTCAGTGGAATACCTAGGACAGAGGAAAAGAAGAGTACTTATATTAACTGCAAGAGGAGGTCCAATAGTGAGAGAAGAGGATAAAAAAGATAATAATTGTAGATTTGTAGTACTAAGGGACTACTGGGAAGGGATGAGGATTACACTGGTATGTATTTATATTCCACCTAAACCTGCTATAATGGAGCTTAAGAAAATTCTGGGAGAAATAATCAGCTTTCAGCAAGGAATATTGCCAGAATGGAAAATGGTGGCCTAATGGTTAAGGTGTTTGCCTTGTAAACACAAGGTGCAGGGTTTGAGTCCCACAAGGAATAATTGGCTAGGCTTAAAATGGCTCCCAAGGGCAGTTAGCTTAGTACTAATCTATGAACTTATGAACAAACGAAGGTAGATTTATGAAAATCATAAATATTTTGCATGGAAGATGTGAATTCAGTACTAGGATTTTGGAGTGAATTTATATATTCCCCAAGATACAAAAAACAGGATAGGCTACGGAGAATTTACATTTCACAGGAACATGTGCATTTTATTGAAAGTCTTGATACATACCCAATAACTATTTCAGATCATATGCCTATAATAACTAAAATAAAAGCACATGGTAATGAAATAAAAATGAGACACTGGTGCTCTCCCAACTAGCTGTTGAAAAGAGAAGAATTTAAGGAATGGAAAATAGAAAACATCCAGAAGCTATTAGGGAAGATAGTAATTTCTTCTGAAAATATAGCTAGACAACTGGATAAAATTAAAGTGGAGTTTAAAAATAAGGTGTAAAAAAAGAGATATGGTTAATAAGTAACAATAATTATTTAGAGGAACTGACAAATATTAAAGTATTGCAGAAGGGGGGAATCTCACAGAACAAGAGGAGGAGCAACTGCAGAATGCTAAACAGAAAATAAGGGATTACCTTGATAAAATGCATGAGTTTAGAAAGATTTTTGTTAATTGTTTTTGATAATAACCCTAGAGCACAAAGTATCAGGCAACAAAAGTAGAAAGGGCCATCAGCAAGTTTAGGGAGCCTGTAACAAGGAAGATAAAAAGAGATCCTGTAGAGATACTAGAAATATTTCAGAAATTCTGTGAAAGTCTGTATAAAGCAGAGGCATATGTTAATAAAGAAAAGGTACAAATGGAATGTTTATGGAAGAATTAAATAAGCCAAGGTTAGAGATAGATGAGGCTCAGTTACTAACAGTTAGGATAGGAGGAGATGAGATAAAAATGGTGATGTATAACCAACCCACAGGAAAGTCCACAGGAATAGATGGTACTCCTGTGGAAGTTTGGAAGCTAGGAGAGGAAAAACTGATAAAAATCTGGAAGGTTTTGTTTAATAGTATTTTAAGAGAGTTCCGCAGGGAGCGGAGAATCCTCTCCACGACTGCCATCAAGGGGAGAGAACACCAGTGTGCAGTCCTGGGGATGGCCCCACATGGCTGGAGGGGAGGGTGTAGCATCCCCCTGCCAGGATGGCACCCTCTCCCTCCCCCTCCCATGCGGGGAGACAGTCACCTCTGTGGTGCTTGGCAGACCTCGCTGCTGGGCTAGACGCTCCCTTTGTGGCCATCCCTCACTGCTGGGCTAGACGCTCCCTTTGCGGCCATCCCTTGGAGAGGCAGAGGAGTGGCCATGCCTCCCGCTGCGTGGACTGGATCCCCTCCCTCCCACCAGGAGGCGAGGAGTGACGGACGCCACCCCACCTCTCACTCCTTCCCCCCTCTCCTCCCCAGCTTGGTCCTACTGGAGTCTACTGGGGCTTGCAGAGAGAGGAGCAAGTGGGAGTCATAGAGGGTCGGGGAGGCGGAGTGAGGGGGTACCCAGGGACAGTGCCATCCTGAGATTCTCAGAGAAGGAGAAGTACCAACATCCTGGAAAAAAGCAGCTGGCTGTAATACCTAAAAAGGATAAAGACCCTTTAGATCTAGCTTCCTACAGACCTATTTCAATACCATGATTATAAAGTATTTATGTCTATAAAGGGCTAAAAGAATGGTTAAAAGAATGGTAAAAGTGATACTATAATTGATAGATATGGATCAGTGTGGTTTTGTGCAGGGGAGGCAAACATTTGAGAACATTAACAGAACATTGATAATCCAGAGGGAAGTAGAATGTAAGAAAATACTACTGTTGTTGCTGGGTCTTGATGCAGGGAAAGGATTTGTCAGAGCAAGCTGGGATTTTATGAGCAGGGCATTTGCATTCCCTGCAAAAATTATAAGGTTTATTAGGAGGATATAAGAGGGATTGGAGGTGAAAATTAAAGTGGGTGGGTTCCTCCCTGATAATCTTTGCTTGAGCAGAGGAACCAGGCAGGGGTGTCCTCTTTCCTCTTTGTTATTTGCATTATGTTTAGAACCACTGGCAAAGAAAATAAGGGACTCAGAAATTCAAGGATATAATTGGTATGATAGTCAAGAAAAGCTGGCTGTATTCATAGGTTCATAGGCAGGTACTAGGCTATTGGCCCTAGGGCCTATATAAGCCTAGCCAAAAAGGTACCCTGGCTTTCACTACCCAAGAAAATAAATTTCCTGTGCCCCTGTCAAGCAGAGCCACAGAGGTGATCCCAGGGGTGAATTTCCTATTTCCCATCCAATCATCAAGATTTTTCTTGAAGAGTGCTAATGAGTATCTTTGTTTGATATAGATAGTTTGTTCCAGAGTATGGAAAGTCTCTGGGACAGGAATCTACCCCTCCAGCATGTTCTGTTTATTGTGGTGACAAGGTTTAGGTCCCTAGAGCGTGTAGCTCGAAGGGATTGGGATTTCTTTAAGTGGAGCATGTCCAACAGCTCTGGGTTTGACACAGCTTTGTATGTTACGCAGAGATCGCCTCTGAGTAGGTGATATGCGACGGAGTAAAGCTGGAGTTTTTTGAGACAGTCTGCATAGGGCATCTGTTTCAGGCCAGTAATCCTCTTTGTGAGGTACTTCTGCGGCCTTTCCAGTTGTTGTAGATGTCTTGTGAGGTACATACCAAAAGGGGCATTATACTCTATAATGGGCCTAATGAGTGACAAGTAGAGGGAACAATGACCTCTTTTTTCCTGGATAAGAAACCTTTTGTGATGAGGTGTGCCACGTAGAAGGATTTCCTGACTACTGTGGCGATGTGATTATCAAAAGAGAGATTACTGTCCACCTGTGTCCCAAGGTGTCTTATCACACCTTCAGTGTTAAGTAGACTACCACCTATGTAGTAGCTCATGGGTACAGAATTTTTACCAAAGGGGATGACAATGCACTTTTTGGCATTGCTCTTGAGGCCATGGCTTTGACACCAGGCATCTGTCTCAGTGAAGCCCTTTTGTAGGATGTCCACATCGTTCAGTTATGGCTCCTAGTTTGCAGTCATCTGTGAACTTCATTAGCCAAAGACCTTCTGTATTAGCCTGTACTTCAGAAAAGTAGATACCAAACAGGAGAGGACTCAGGACTGAATCCTGTGGCACTCCACTTGTCATTGGTCTGAAGTCGGATTTGGAGTCTGCTACTTTCACAGTGTGGGTTCTGTCAGTGAACCAGTTGGCAACCCATCTTATGACATAGGGATTTATACCTAGTTTAGTGAGTTTATCTATAATTCCAGAGTAGGGGATGGTGTCAAAAGCCTTAGCGAGATCTAGATAGGCTGTGTGAACCACCTTACCCTTGTCTACAGCTTTGGTGACTGCTTCAAAGAAGTCTATCAGGTTTAGGAGACATGATCTGCCTTTTACAAATCCTAACTGGGTGGGTTCCAGAGTTTGGAGATTACCAATGTCTTTGTTTATAAGTCCCATGATGATATGTTCCATGGCCTTGCAGACCAGGCTTGTTAGGCTAATGGGGCGGTAGTTCCCGGGGTCTGTGGTGGCTCCCCCTTTGTGGAGTGGGATAACCGTCGCTGTGTGCCATTCAGTGGGCACAAAGCCTGAGGTGAGGCTATGACTGAACATGCTGCTTAAGTGGGGTGCCAGTTCATTCTGCAGTTCATGTAGAATGCAGCCTGGGATGTTGTCAGGTCCCATGGATGCTGTGTTCTTGGCTTTGGAGAGTGTGTTTTTTACCTGTGCAGCCATGATTATAGGAACTTTGCATTCTTCCAGTATAGAGATGGGCCCCTTAGGGGGTGAGAGGGGGTAAAGTTAGCACTGAACCTATCTGCCAGGATGTTGGCAATATCAGTTGGTTCTGTATATTTAGTGACATTGTGCTGTAACTCAGAGCAGATCTGAGTGTTGCCATTGAGATTCTTGACATAGCTATAGAATGCTTTATGGTTGTCTTTAGAATCAGTGGTGATTTTGTTTTCCTAACTAGCTTTGGAGGATTTTATGAGGGATCTCAGCTTCTTACTGAGGCTGACCAGGGAGTTCCTCCAATCATGGCATTTTACGTTTTTTGAAACAGTTTCTTTCTTCTGTTGTGGAGTTTGTTTATGGCAGGGGACCACCAGATTGGCTTCCTTTTTTTGGAGGATAGCATCTTGGTTCTGTTAGTGATAGCACGATCCATGCACTTGTGTAAGTGCTTATAAAGTGTATTTGTGTAGGATTCAGCAGTTGTACCTCTATTGTCCATCTGCATAGGTGTCGTGAAGTTTGCCACTTCTGTCTTAAGAAGCATGAAGTTGGCCTTGGAGAAATTTTTTATGGTGGTTTCCCTAAAGGGGGGTGGGGGTGGGATGTGGATGTCTAGGGAGATTAGCTTGTGGTCGGATCTGACCAACGAGGAACTGACCTCTGGTGTGGAACACTGGTCACCTATGTTGGTAATTACCAGGTCAAGGATATTGCTGCCCCTGGTGGGGGCGTGGATAAGTTGATCTAAGGCATTAGAATTTATGAATTCCAGAAAACGTTGAGCAAAAGAGTTGGTACATGAGTAGTTTTCCCAGTTAATGGTGGGGTAGTTGAAATTGCCCATTATTAGGGTGTTGGGTTGTGCCCTAATATTTTCCAGTGTATCAAGAAATGAGGAGTGGGAATCCTGGGGCATGGTGGGGGATCTGTAGCAAGTTACAATTTGGATTGCAGTCTTGCCTAGAGTTAGCTGCACTTGGATAATCTTGGATACATTATGCTGAGCAACTAGCCTGAAGGTGTGGATATCCTTAATGAATATGGACACGCCTCCACCTTTAGTGTTTCGGTCCAAGTTAGGTGGCCGAAAGGTGTCGTATGAATTATAGCTTGGTAATGCAGGGGTGCTCTCTGGATCCTTGAACCAGGTCTCTGTCACTGAACAGATGTTGATGTTCTCCATTTTAAAGAGTGCCTCGAGTGAATGCATTTTGAGGTTTAGACTTCTAGCATTGAGTAGCATTACCCTCAGATTTTGCTTGCTTGTACCTGTTATGGTGGTAAAATTGTCATTTGAACCTTGCCTAAAAAAGGCACTATAAGGGTGGCAAGAGCCTTAGCCAGTATCCGGAATCCCAGGGGCGACAGGTGTAGACCATCTCTGGCAAAGCATCGTGATCATGTCATCCCAGGCAGACAGATACTGGATCCCCTTAGAATGACACCAGAGGCTTAGCCAATTGTTGAAGTCAGTCATTTTGTCCTTGTACTGTGGTATCATTCTGGGTGATGGCAGGATGGTACTCAGGGCTAGGGTCATACCTGCCTGGGCTACAAGATCGGAGAGCTCCTCCAGATGATCTTATTTTATATCTGATAAAACCAGAAAAGGTCTTTTCAATGTTGTGTAACACTTTGAGACTGTTTCATATCCATGCAGGACAGCTGCTGAAGACCTTGAATTTTCTTTGTAAGGAACCTTTGTGGTTTCTCCAATTGGTGCAGGTGCTTGAAAGGTACATGCCAAAGTGGTGTTGTACTCAATTATTGGCCTAATGAGTGAAGAGTACAGGGAGGTGATCACTTCACTTTTTGTTGAGGCAATGCCTTACTTATGAGGTGAGCTATATAGAATGCCCTTCTTACCAGTCTGGAGACATACAAAGGCAAGGCTGCTGTCAACCTCGGTGCCCAGATCTCTCAACACTAAGTGTGTACTTAGGGTATTGCCATTGATGTGGTAATTTGCAGGAGCATTGCTCTTACCAAAAGGGATGATAATACATTTTTTTTGCATTGAGTTTGAGGCCATGACTTTGG
The DNA here is from genome assembly GCF_019279795.1 of Protopterus annectens. Classification (NCBI taxonomy): domain Eukaryota; kingdom Metazoa; phylum Chordata; order Ceratodontiformes; family Protopteridae; genus Protopterus; species Protopterus annectens. The sequence goes on from NC_056741.1 coordinate 886,150,699, forward strand.
CACCAATCATTTGTTTGAGTAAGATCTTCTTGAAGGATGTTGACATTGTTTGGAGATTCTATGACTGCACCCAGTTTGCAGTTATCAGCAAACTTTGTCAGCCACAGTCCCTTGGTTTTAGCTTGTACTTCAGAGAAACAGATTCCAAATAGTAGAGGTCCCAGGATCAATCCCTGTGGAACACCACTGGTAATGGGTCTGCTGCTGGAGGTGGATTCCCCTATTTTGACTGTATTGGCTCTATCAGAGAGCCAGTTTGCAACCCACCTTATGATATAAGGGTTGATGTCTAGCAGGGAGAGTTTGTCAATAATGCTTGAGTGAGGGATAGTGTCAAATGCCTTGGCCAGGTCTAGGTAGGCAGTATGCACAGACTTCCCCTTGTCCAGGACCCTTGTGACTGTTTCAAAAAAGTCCACCAGGTTTAACAACATGATCTCCCCTTGACAAATCCAAACTGGTAGGACCTAGTGTTTGGAGATTACCTACATCTTTGTTGATAAGGTCCAAGATGATTCTCCACATGGCCTTACAGATTAGGCTATTCAGGCTAATAGGTCTGTAGTTTCTGGGGTCAGTAGAAGCACCACCTTTGTGCAGGGGGATAACAATGGCTGTTTTCCATTCAGCTGGGATGAAGCCAGTGCTTAGAATGTGATTGAAAATAGTAGCCAATGGTGATGCAAATTCTTGTTTGAGCCCATGTAGGATGCAGCCTGGGATGTTATCAGGTCCCATTGATGCTGTGTTTTTGGCCTTAGAGATGGTGTTTATGACCTGCTCTTTAGAGACACAAGGTAGAGGACAGGTGGTAGGGATGTCATGAAGTATGTGTGGCAGGGACAGGGGAGTGAAGTTTTCACCTAACCTGTTGACTAGCAGGTTAGCTATGTCCACCGGCTCAAAGTATATGTTACCATTAACTACCAGTTTGGTGCAAATCTGAGCCTTACCTTTTAGGTTACGGATGTAACTAAAGAATGCCTTATGGTTGTCCTTGGTTGAGGAAGCTAACTTGGATTCATAGTTTGTCTTGGAGGACCTCACAAGAAGTCTTATTTGCTTATTTAAGCTTAGGAGGGAGTGTCTCCATTTTAGAGCCTGCTACTTACTCTTGGACAGCCGTTTCTTCCTTTTACTGTAAAGCCTGTTAATGGTGGTTGTCCAACAGGCAGATTTACTTTTCCTTAAAGAGCTTATTGTGGTCCTAACAGGTACTGCTGAGTCAATGCAGTTATAGAGGTGCTTGTATAGGGCATTGGTGTAGAGCTCGGCATAGTTACTGGTTCTGTCTAAGGAGAGAGGTGCAATTAAGCTATTTATGTCATCCTGTAAGAGATTATAATCTGCTTTGGAGATGGTTTTTAGTCTAGTTGCTGCTAGGGAGGGTCAGGTGTGATAGTTACCTCATATGAGACTGATTTGTAGTCAGATCTCACCAGGGATGAACTCACAGTGGTGGAGCTACAGTAGTCTCCCATATTTGTAAGCAAAAGGTCCAGGATGTTGTCACCTCTGGTGGGGGTGTCAACCAGTTGGTCCAGGACACTGGAGCTGGCAACGTTAAGGAACATTTGGGCATGTGAGTTTGAACAAGAGTAATTCACCCAGTCAATGCTAGGGTAGTTAAAGTCACCCAAAACTATGGTGTTAGGATATATCTTGATAGACTCAAGTTGATTCAAACAGGCAGAGTGGGTGTCCTGATATATGGAGGGGGTTCTGTAGATGGTAATGACTTTAATAGGTGTCCTACCAACAGTTAGTTGCACCTGAAGTATCTCTAGGGCGTCATACTGTTTGACCATTCTGGAGGTGTATTTATCCTTGAAGAGTATTGATACCATGCCTCCGTTAGTTTTCATGCCTTTAGTGTGAGGTCTGAACATGTGGAAGGAGGTGTAACCTGATATGGCTGGGGTGCTCTCCACAGCCTTGAACCAGGTCTCCATGACTGCATAAATGTTTGCATCCTCCATGGTGAGGACTGCTTCCAGTGAGGGCAGTTTCATGTTAAGACTCCTAGCATTTAGCAACATGGCCTTGAGGTTGTTTTTGGTTGGTATTTTTACTTCTCCAACCTCCAAACAGTAAACTTATATCATATCTGTGGCTAAGAAAGTTTGTTTGCTGCCAGCTACAAACTGAGTATTATTGTCTGATCACTTCTTTATACAATATCATTATAGCAAGAAATTACACTTGTTTAAGTAAACTTACCATAACAGTAGATGTTCAAATGATCACTTCTGTAATAGCCTTAGCTATATGGGTTATATCCTGCACATGATATAACAGTTGGACAGCTTGTAAAGCTTCAGGGCACCTTCCATGTGCTCAAACCATTAGTCAGCTCGAGCTGAGCTGACTAAATAGAAATTTTTATATCCCAAGCCCTTCAGAGCTTTCATGACAACAGACAGAAGCAGGCTGAGCCCTGAAAGAACAATGCTAGGAACAACAAAAAATAAGTGTCCACACCCTGGCATAAATAAGACACCAGAAAACAAGGGGAATGGAGGGATACAGAGGCTAATGCAGCAATGACCGTTTGAGTAGCTACTGTTATGGTAAGTTCATACCGATCACTGCTGCAGTATCTGTAACTATATGGGTAGGCAACCTTAGCTTAATACATTGGGAGGCAGAAAGAGAAGAGTACAGGAGCCTCTAGACAATGGTCCTAGCAAAGCCTGATGTAGACCTAGAGAAGGTATCAATACTTTGCAAAAGTATGTACAGAGGACCAAGATGTCAACCATTTCCAAAAAGCCATAGATGAAGCCAAGGCCCTGGTAGGGTATCTTGCTCTGCCTGGAATAGTGTTATTGTGGTGACTACAATAAAAGGTAATAGCCTGAGGCAAGCATTTGTAAATGGTCTGTTTTGACACAGGCTGTCCTCTCCTCTTAGATTCACAAGAAATGAATAACTGATCCAAAGATCTGAAAGATTTAGTCCTGTCAAGATAGTACCCGAGTTGTCTGTGGATATCCAAGGTATGGAGTATCCTTTTTCCCTCATTTTTAGGTACTGGAAAGAAAACAGGGAGATGGACAGTTTGGCTTAATGAAAACTCTGATACCACTTATTCTCAAAGAAACTCTGTCTCTGTGAAAAATAAGATAGGGCTGACTAACTATAAGAGCTTGCAACTCAAATGCCCTTTTTGCATAGGTCAGAGCAATCAGTAAAACTGTTTTCCATATTATGAATCTCAAGTCAGCTAGGTTATCTTATTCAAATGAAGCATGTGTTAGGTTCTCTAACAAAAAATTATGATCCCAAGGAGGGTTGACTGGTTCTCCTGGAGGCTCTTCACGAAAAACCCATTTCAAAAACACTTTGACATGACAATGGATTGAAAGAGGAGGACCCATGGACAGACATGCTAAAATGTCCAATAAATGAACCTTGAGAGAGGGGTGATGAAAGACCATAGGATAGTAGTTCACACAAATATTGTAAAAAACAAAGAACAACTATCCCTGAATGGGTGCTGGTTATGTTGCTGACACCAACTAGAAAACCTTTTCTATTTGCTAATATATGATTTGCTAATAGCAAGATCTCTTGCTCCATCAGTACCTGCTGGACATCTTCAGTGAACAAATGGCTAAAGAAAATTAAGACCGTATCATCTAGGGAGTCAATTGAAAATCCATTAGGTTGTATCAAACACCTCAGATTTTGAGTGAGTAGATCCCGTCTGTGAGGAAGCTTGTGGTAACTGCTCCTGGCTAATTCCTAAAGAAAGGAGAATCATCGTTATACAGTTCAGATGGGAGTCACCACAATCACCTTGAGGGATTCATTCTGAATTTTCAGAAGTACCCAGGATATCAGTGAAAAGGGTGAAAAAGCATACTGAGACATTTCTGTTTAAGGAAAATAAAATAAAAGAAATGGCATCTGTCTTCCAGGCTTTCTTGCATGGTGTCCTGGTGAAGAATCTCAACAGCTGACTGCCCAGACAAAACGCAAAGAGGTTTACTTGAGGAGCTCTCCACAGATGGATCAAATCTTGGAAGACCCCCTAATCTTGTTTGTATTCACGAGAGTCTGCCCTTGTCCTGCTCAACTTGTCTACCATACAATTCTGCTGTGATGGAATGTAGGATGCGTGTAAAGTGAGATTGTGGTGTGAAGTTATATCCTCAGCTAAAATGGCTAGTCTCCAAAGGGGTTATGACCTGGCTCCCCCTTGCTTGTTGATGTACTATATGACTGTGAACTTGAAGAGGACCCAGGGACCAAATATGATCCAGAGAGTTGAGTGCCTTGATCAGGGCAAGTATCTCTTTTATATTTATGTGCTTGCATCTGTCCTTGGTGTCGCACACACTTTACATTTTTACCTTTCATGTGGAGTTTTGCCAAAGATATCATGAGAATCACAGATGCCATGAAACCCACAATCCTGAGGAATTTCCCTTCAGTGATTAAAGAATGAGTGGAAAATCTTAGAAACAGATTTAGATATAGATCTATTTTCTCCTGTGGATGAAATTCTATTTGCACTGAAGTGCCTAGCTGACACCCCAGGAACACAGTCCTGTTTGAAGGAGTCAAAAAGACTTTTGAATGTTCTCTTGGAATCCTAGTTGAAGTGAGAGATTCCTGACACTTTGAAAAAGACTCTGCAAAGATAAGCAAATCATCTAAATTTGGAAAAATGTAGATACCTTGTAGCCTGCAAAGAGCTATAACTGGAGCCAGACAAACTGAACACTCTTGGTGCAGTGGATAGTCCAAAGGGTAAGGCAGAGATCCAGATACACAAAGCCTTACATTTGAAGTCCACATGAACAGGGATGTGATGATAAGCACCTTTTAAATTAAATCTGGTGTTATCAGGAAACTTTAATGAGGAAGAAGCAATACCAGATTGTAAAGTGAGATCATTTAGAACTTGGGCACCATCACAAACAGGTTTAGGAAAGAAAGATCCAGAACTAGTCTCCAAATATTTTTTTTTTTTTGCACTAAAAACATCCTTGAATAAAAACAATTCCCTGCATGGGAAACAGGAACTGGTTCTTTCACTCCCTGGGACACCACATGATGATGGACAGGTGGAAAGAGAAGAGTCTAATCTGCTGGATGAGGAAACTCTTGAATGAGCTGCAGAATCCATTTGTCTGAAACTATTTGTTGCTAAAGAGAAAAGTGGACAGTCAGACTTTCTGGAAGGGAACAGGAGCTGTCAGTGTGTGTGTGTGTGTGTGTGTGTGTGTGTGTGTGTGTGTGTGTGTGTGTGTGTGTGTGTGTGTGTGTGTGTGTGTGTGTGTTTGGTGGGGGTGCAAAGTCTCTTGAATATTCATTCTGACGATGGATTGTCCTTGGTTTTGGGTGTTTCCAGAATTATTTTTAGAACCCCCATGACATTTCTTCTTAAATGTCTGTTTACCTGTATTTTGTTGAGACTCTTATTTTGTTTTGCCAGGACTGGATGAAGGGTTTGAGAATCCCTTAGAAAATTTAGAAAAAGAGGGTTGAAAATTCTTAGAGCGTCCCTGTATTAGCCTACCCTTTCATCACACTTTGTGATCATCTCTGCAGCTGAAGAACTAAAAAACTAAATTTTTATCCAAAGGAGAATTTTATTTTGTTTTATTTATTTTACATTTGTTAACCAGGAAGTTTCGACTGGACCAGGTCCATTTACAGCGGAGGCACAGGGAGAAAAGCTCCAGCATTTAGATTAACAAAAAGATACAACATATAAAGTGAACAATATGATTAAAATTAATTTTTTTTACATCATCTAGGAGTTTCTGAGAATGCAGTCAAGAAAACCTCCTCAAAATGGTATCAGTGGCCATAGCCCTGGAGGAAGTATCAAATGAGTCATTCACACACTGTAAACAAAGACAGCGACTTGTATAATTGAAAAAACTAAATTATTTAAAGTAGTTTTCCAAACAAGAAGAAACTGCACAGAACATTCCTCATACTTTCATAATTAGTCAGAATAAACTTTAACATATGAGCCTGACAATTCAAAATTCTGAAAATCCAAGTTGTAGAATCATACACTGGTTCTCATACTTACTAATAATCTTCTCATCAATAGCAGATAGACTTGTTTTGGAATTAACTAAGTGTTTAGCAGCAGTAGGATTAACTAAAGCTATAACTGTTGAGTCAGATTTGGGAAGAGTGTATAAAAACCTAAAAGACTGAGGAACTTTATACATCCTATTTGACTTTTTAGGGGCAGCTGGCTGACTATCAGGAAAATTGAAGGCAGAGGCACAGACATCCTGCAAAGATGACATAAATGAAGCTTCTAGAAATTCCTTATGTGACAGCTCATAGTATTTTTTCCTGAGGGACTGAGAAACCTCAGTTTTCTTTCACTGAAAACACTGGCGCATTCTGAAAACAGTCTCAAAGAAAGATAAACTCCCACAGTGAAAATCAGAAACTGAGGTCTCCTCTGAGTCTGAATCAGAAATCTTAGGAGAAAATGTATTTGTCTGTTCATCTTCCAGTCCAGATTCAGAATCATGAATCTCTTACGGAAAAGAGGTTGCCCTCCTTATATTACCAGAAACCACCTTACAAGAAAGATCAATAGCCTAAATTACATCCTGAGTTAGACCTAGTAAACTACTGCCAACTAAAGAAATTTGAGGAGTAGTACATACATGTTTAGTTTTCTGTTTCTTTTTGACAATACAAATAGAAACACCCATGTTATTACTGGCAGCAGCTTCCTTAAGGATGGGCACAACTTTCTAACAAAATAAGGAACTCTTCCTTGTTCCGTCTCCCAGGATCAGCAAGCCTTTGCCCACTGAGGGGACTCCAACAGCTGCGCAGGATGTGGCTAACCCCCAGTCATTAGTGGCTATAGGTGCTACACAACTGGGATCTGTGGTAAAAAAAGTGTGGTCTGAGGAACAAACAATGGTCACTGTAGAGTCACCCACCTGTGGCTGAAATAAATTGCTCACTTGCTGTAGTGGGAAGGGCTGTTTGCTTTACTTTTACTGACTGTGGGACTGGTAGTTTTTTCAATGATCAAGCCAAAATGGTGACTCTTTCCCAGGGAAAACAAGCAGCTAATGCCACTAAAAATGAAAAGCCTTTAAAAGTCACTTTTTTCACACAAAACTTAGCAAAAATAAATTTTAAAACACTTTGTCGGGCCCCAAAAGTAAAATAAATACAATTTCACCACAGGCAAAAATGCTTTTCAATTGCTTTAAAAAGCTTTTAAACTGACAGGCAACAATGTGCACTTTCATTTCAAAGTACAATACAGTCTTGTGACACTCCCTTAAAATAGAAACTCCTAGCTTAAAAATAACTTTCCTGAACAGGAATATATTAATAAACAAACATTTTTTTAAAATGGAATTTTTTTCCCCAGTGAACTTACCTGCCCAGCAAAGGAAGAGCACAAGCCAGCCGTCAAGCCTTGAAAGCCTCAGAGGAGCTTACTCTCCGTTGGCAGGAAAGCTCTGTTGGGCTTAACACCCAAACAAGTCTTTCTCTTCAGTTCAGCTCAAGCTGGCTGACAATTTGAGTTTGTGGAAAGTGTCCTGAAGCTTCAGAACCTGGCAGGCTGTTATATCCTATGTAGGATATATCTAATATAGCTAAGACTATTGCAACTGTGATCAATATGATGAACATCTGACCCTTACAAACCAATGATGTGCTGAAAAAGGACTAAAAAAACAGTGTAGTATTGCTGTGTTTGGTAAAAAACTGCTGCATTCAACTTACTCGCTGTTCAGTCTTTTATAAGATCTTACATGAAGATCTGTGTCTTGCATTCAGTGCCATTAAGGACTCAACCCCTTCTGATTTTTTCCAACTCCACAAGACAAGCAGTGCCACAAAAACTAGTATTAAGACACTGAAACTTCTCCAACATTAAAGTAAAACAAACTAGAATGACAGATTTATTATCAAAGATTTACTCTGTCTCTGGAATAAATTTCCCTTATATGTTAAACATCCTTGCATCCTTCAAGATGATCTCTGATGATAAGATGGACATCCCCAACTTCATTCCTGGCCTGACCTGCTTTGCACTTCTAGGAGGAACAAACTCCCAATTCATGTCTATCAGGGCACCTCTTTGGCCCTCTTCAAGCACGGTCTGGATGATTGGATGGGTAACTGTAAATTCACCCCAGGGGTTCCACCTGTGTCTCTCTCTTGGATAGGGGCAATAAGTGCTGATCGTGAAAACAAGGGCAGAACTTAGCTAGGCTTCTAAGGGCCCTAGGGCCATTAGCCTAGTAACTTCCTATGATCCTATCATCCTATGATCATAGAGGTGGGTATCGGCAAGTTGCAAACAGTCTCACAAATTAACCTGTCTTGCAACTCTTATGATCATAAAATTGCATCCTAAATATTACATCATCTGCAGGTCATCCTATTTGCTATAATAACTTGGGTTCAATGTGCAAAACACTTGGGCAGCTCTATTCAGACTGCTGTATGGTAAACTGTTCCACAGGAATATTGCTTCTAGTGAGTAATGCCAATTTTCTTTACTTTAAAATTTGTAAACAGAGGTATAGTACAACATTTTATTGTAACTTTATCTTTATTTCAAATGTGTTCAGAAAGATTTTAGTTAGTATACCTGTCACTTAAAGCAAGCATAGTTCATAAATTACTGGTCTGATATGTTATGCAACACTTAGAATTATTATTGCCATGAGACTGAAGCTGTTACCTTTATTACTAAATGAAACAGGGGATTGAAATATGATCATGATATGTAAGAATGGATGACTTATGTGCCCTCGGTGCAAGTAAAATTATTCACTCTCAGAGAGGCTCCTGTCATCGAACTCCGAAACACCCACTATAATCTGAAAATAGTGTTAATGGAAACTGGAACTTCATAGATATTCTTGGGTAAATATGAGAATTGAAAAACAAACACTAATATAAATGGAAATTTAAAACACAGTAAAAAAAAATGTAAATCAGAAAAAAATGCTGGAAATTGTAACAGGCAAAAAATGAAATGGTAACTCAAGGAAAAAATATAAACTTTGGACAGTAGGAAAGAACACATATAAAATGTACTTGATGAAGGGAAAGAGTAATAAATAGATCAGTAAGAAAGTAAGTGGTAGGATCGGCACCTACGTCTCTGATGGCCAGATGCAGCCATTAAATCGTGTCCTAACTAACATACACCTTTAGAATACCCCAAGGCACAAAAACTAATAGGATACATTTGGCTAGTCTTATAAAGGCCCAAGTGGTCATTAGCCTAGTATACACCTATGAACAACAAAAAATGTTAATGTGGAAGGTGTTTCTACAAAGGCAACTTACCTGCTGAGCAAATGAAATGCCCATCCTCAAAAGCCCACAGAGGAGTGCTCTCTTCAGTGGCAGGAAAGCTCTGAAGGGCTTGGCGCCAAAACCTGTCATTTAGTCAGGATATAATCCATATAGCTTAGGCTGCTGCAGCAGTGATCAATATGATGAACATATGAAGTTATGTTTAAAATTTTGCATAATCTTACATATTTCCAGTAAGTTTTTGATGATTTCAGCTGCAGCAGGACTAAACAGATTCTCTCTATCCAGACAGCATCTAGGAGTTTGGATATGATATCCTCTGTAAGGGATTTTAACCTCAAACAGGAATATCTTCTCAAAACAAAACCAGAAGTAACTGCTCTGGAAGATACATCAGCCACAGCTGTCTGATCAGTTGAGCAGGACCTACCAAGTGTCTGCACCTTGTCAGCCGCCAATGGGGTCATCACTGCAGGAGCAGCTAGGAAACCTGAGAGGTGTGAGGACTTATCAACAGCTACAGCAGAGATGTCTAGGACTGATCTGACAGCATAAGCTTCGAGATTTGATTTCTTCAGCTTCTTTTTCAGCTGGACAGGGGCATCTGACCAGGAAGCTTCAGAAGCTATCTTATCCCATATGAATTCTTTCAACTTTTGTTTCCTTAGGTAGATTTTATGAGAGGACAAATGACTCCAAAAAGTTTTAGGAACAAAAGACTACAAATGAGTACACACTTTACAGATGTGATTGTATCGTAAGCAAAATAAACATTTGGCATGACTGCCCTGTATGGAGTTTCTCTCCCACAGTCACACTTTCTCCTCATAGTTGATAGGAAAATATAGGCTTCTTGTAAAAAAATGATAGAGGAAGGTAACCCAACATGGATACTTATTTGCAAAAGGGCAATTAGAACTGACACAGGCCTCATGACTGAAAGATCAAAGTTGAGCCTCAGATTCACAATTTGGGCTGGCAGCAAAAACATTTTGTTTTTTTCACTCCCATACACCCCTTATGTACCACTTAGCACTCATACACTATGGGCATACATTGGATGTATAGTGCAAGAGGAAGGCACCAAGGCTTTGGTATGCTGACTGGATGTACAGTATTCTTTTTTTTTTTGTAATTTTTTTATTTTTCATATATAATAATTAATATTACAGTCTTCTATATAGATAGATGTTATAACATTCTATATACACTATATATAATTGGCTTGAACAATTAATAATGTAAAAATATAAAGAGTAGAAAAAAAAACAAAAATGATTTGAACAAACAATAACTTCAAATAAGTTACACATGAAGGATTAGTCTGAGTACAGTTTTAGTGCCTCAGTTAATCCAAGGATTTTCACCCAAGGATTGTTAGTCCATTTTCTGGGAACAATTCTCTGTTCTTTGACTTTGATTTCAAGTAACACAGTTTCTTTCAACAATTTCAATAATTCTTCAATAGTGGGTTCTTGTATTGACTTCCATTTTCTTGTTATACATTTTCTCGCCTCAGCCAATATGTACCATAACAGATATAAATCCTTTTTACTCATTTCTGTATTATCATTTACATTTAAGAAAATTAGGGATTTGGTTAAACCAAATGCATCTGTGAAAATAGCTTGTAGGAATTTAGTAATTTCTTCCCAATTTTTTTAATTTTAATATATTCATAAAACACATGAATCCAATCTGTTTTACAGTTTAATAAACATTTCCAGCAGATAGTATTTTTTGTTGTTGTAAATTTAGTTAATTTATCTGGTGTGATAAATGCTCTGTGTATAAATCTTCAATTATAGATTTTCCATACTTGTAAATTAAATGTAGAGTTGATAGAATATAAGAGATTGGCTTTACTTTCAGCTGTTAAATTAGTTTGAAGTCCTTCGGTTATGTAGTTCCAAAATTTTAGGTTAGTGCTGGTTTTATAGATCATTAAAATTTTATATATTTTTGATGTCAAGTTTGTCCAGTTAAGTTTGTTATATATTACTTCAGACATAACATTTATGAATTTAGGGCTAGTCTTGTAAGAAGAGCTAATTATTAGTCTATTTAAATCTGGGGCATGTGACAATATGCTTTGAAGTACCAACCAATCAGTGTCTGATATATTAAATGTATTTTGAATTTGTTGAATGTCTAATACTTTTTGATCTTTTATACAATGTTGTCAACAGCTAAAGTTTTTCATTTCCCAATTTGTTAAAGTATTTTTATGAATTTTATTAAAGAAGTTTTTTGTAGAACTAAAGGGTATTAATAAATCTAACCATATTTTAATGTTTGTGTTGGAATAGATAAATCTTCTAAATATACTATATATGTTATTTATGCAATTTAATTTAGTTGGTTTTGATATATTATATTGAATATTAATCATTAAACCATGCCACAATATATTATGTTCTATTGAGATGACATTTTTAGTTGTTCTATTTTCATTTAGGAAAATAATAGTATGCAAATTTTTCCATTTTTGAGGAATAATTACTATCAAACCAATTGATAATTTTAAAAATAGAAGCTTTTATATATGTCTCTATGTCTGGAAAGTTGATTCCACCTCTTTCCCATGATCTGATGTGATTTGAGTATGCTATCCTGTTTCTTTTTGGATACCAAAGGAAGTTTAGAAGGATTTTATTTATTATTTTCAAATATTTTCTTTCTGGAATCATTGATATGGCTTGCGCAATGTAGTTTATTTTGGACAGTAATATCATTTTTATAGTTTGTAGTCTGTCTTCAAATTTCAAATACATTTTATTCCATTTTGTAGATAATAGTTTTATATTATTTATTATATAATTATAGTTTTGGGCTAGTGTAGATTCTAAACTGTCACTTAGTATTATTCCTAAATATTTTATCGTGGAAACTTGTTTGCCTATGACTTGTGTTTAATAAGGAGTTTCTTTTTTATTTAAAAGTAGATAATTTGACTTTGTCTTGTTAAAAGAAAGACCAGAGATTAAATAGAATGTGTCTACTTGTTTATCTAGTTCTAATAAAGACTTCTCTGAAGCATTTAGTGTGAGAAGTATATAGTCAGCAAATAGCATAATTTTTGAGTTGAGTTGTCCATATATATCAATACCATTTATTTTGGGATTGTTACAGATTGATATTACAAATAATTATATTGCCAGGGCAAATACTATAGGGAACATTGGACAACCTTGCTTTGTGCCTCTAGATATTTCAATAGCTTCTGAAGTGAAAGTTCCAAGTTTGACATATGCAAGATTATCCTTATAAATGTTTTTTATTAATGCAATAAATGTAAGTGGAAAATTAAACAATTCTAAGATTTTAAAAAGAAATTACCATCTAAGGGAGTAAAAGGCTTTTTCTATGTCCAAAGTTGCTATTAGTGCTTCCCTACTGTCTCTGTTTAAAAAGTCTATAAGAGTTAATATTCTCTGTATATTATCTTGGGTATGTCTATTATAAATAAATCCAGTTTGGGCTTCATTTATGATTTGAGTTAAAGTTTTTTGATTCTACTAACTCTTATTGACATAAGTATTTTGTAGTCCTTGTTGAGTATTGAAATTAGTCTATATGAACTACATTGTAAAGGATCTTTTTTTTCTTTTAAGATAGGTGAGATTAAGGAGTATTTCCATGAAGCTGGAATTATGTTTTTCATTTGTATTTCATTTAATGTTTTATGAAATAAAGATATTACTGATGTTGGAAATATCTTATACACTTCATTAATTATTCCATCAATTCCCAATGCTTTATTATTTTTACTTTCCTTAATTTTTTCAGTAATTTCTTTTAGGGAGATTTGTTTTTGAAGATCAAATATTAATTTTTCTGGAAATACCTTCGGATTTGTTGAATTTAACTCTAAAATTGATATTTTAGTAAGGTTAAAGTATTCCCTATAATGATTAAAGATGTTTAAAGACATCCAATATATCACTTATGTCTGATACTTTTTTAGTTTTTTGCCTTCATGAATGATGTTTGAGATGTTGTTTTCAGACGTTTTTCTTTTAACCCTAACTACTAAGTTATGCATATGTTTGGGAGATACAGCAAATGAGCTAAGATTTAATCTTTCTAATGCTATATTAGTTTTATGGGGGTCTATATTAGATCACGGAACACTTAAAAAAGTGAACGGTGATTAATCGACCCTATGTAAGTGAAAACTTACAATTTTGAACTGTTAGAACAGCAATGTTTTCCTAGGGGAAAAAAAATCACTGTTCTAACAAAACAAAAAAAAACTTTAAACATTACATTAAGTGGGGGCTTCACCCCCACACCCCCCGATGTGGGGGGCTGCGCCCCCACACCCCTTACTTAAATATACCAACTCCAAGACTGTACTATAGTGCTGAAAATGGCAAAGTAATGAAGCGGCCAAGCAAATTCCTTCCCAGGGAAAGAATTTGCTTAAAAGCCACTTTGATATTTTGCAGTTTCAGGATTTTGAGTTTGATCAAGACACATTCGAAAGAATGTGTCTTCGAACGTCTAATAGGGAACCTTTTATGGGTTAGAATTTCAGTACATTTTTTGTTTAATTGTTCAATTGTTTTTTTTATTTTTATGAGGAGTTATGGAATCATTTAGGTTAAGTTGAGTGATTTGTTTTTGGATGCTATGTAGTTCTGAATCCCATTCTTTTATTTTATTTTTATACCATGATAGGATTTTTAAATTCAAATAAGCTTTCAGGGTATCCCATAGGTTTATTATATTAGTTTCATTAGAATAGTTTATATCTAAGAATAATTGTATTTCTGAATTTAGCCATGGTTTAAATTGTTTTAATTTTGTAATGTAAGCTGGGATTCTTGGCATAAGAACTAATCTCTTAAAATAAGTATTTTAAGAATTAATGAGTTATGATCAGAGAAAGCACATGGGATTATGGAAAAACTTGTTATTTTTGTGTTTAATTCTTGAGATATGAATATTTTATCAATCCTGGTTTAAGTACCAAATCTATAATCTTGGTGTGAAAATGATAATGAATTAGTTTCTTTGTAACTAAATGTGTCAGTTAGATTTAGACTTTCACAATATTTTTTTGAGAGTTTTTCCTGTGTTACTAATGCATAAGCTTTTTTTGTTGGAAGTCTCTGTATTATCCAAGATGCAGGTGAAGTCTCCTTCTAATATCAAGTATCCCTTATATACTCTAGTAATTAAATCTATAGGTTTTGTTACTGTTCCTATGCCTATCTGGGAACCAGTAAACATTTGCTAAATTCCAGATTCTATTATTATAGTTTATTATTATTATGGACAAAAGTCCTTCTTTATCCTCATATTTAAAAAGGATTTGAGGCATTATAACATTTTTTCCATAGAATAAGAGTTCCTCTAGTCTTTTTCTTATACAAGGAGTGAGCTAATATTTTGTATTCATTAGGATTCCAATTAAAGGTATCTTCTGTTTTGAAACGTGTTTCTTGAATAAATATTACTTGTATTTTGTTCAATTTCATATATTTTAATAAGTTTCATCTTTTCCTTGGGTTATTTAATCCATTTGGTGTTTAAGGATAGAAAGGTTAGATCCATTGCTATAAGTTTTGTGTAACATCTTTCTTGATTTTGTTCATTATGAGTAGATTATTTTTATAGGAAGTATATGAAATAATATTTTGTTCAAGCCAATAAAGAAAAGAAAACATGAAAGTTTCCTGAATAGATAAATGGAATAAAATAAGCAATTGTTATAATAAACCCTCTAAAAAACATGAAGTGATATACACTTCCAATCTAATAGATAGAAAAAAATCTAGATTGACCTTCATCTCAACCACCCAGTATATTGGAAATCAACCTTTCTGAGCTCCAGTAAATGATCTTTTTTTTTTTGGAGATATATAGAGTATATGTATTAATCAACTATTTTAGTATATTTCTTCCATTATAACATAGTTTAATCACATAGTGGTCTTTCTTTCAGCTTATAACTGTCTGTTAAATATAACATTTTCTATTAGCATATTCAGAAACATGTATCTAGAATTTCTTGCTTCACAACATTAAATTATTAACAAACTGATGAAATTAAACCAGTCAAATATGAATAAATAAAGCTATTCATCTGTTATTTTAAAGGATTGAGTTGTAAATCTAAAAACACTTTAGTGTAATACTTAAGTGAGTTAATGCATTATAAAATTATAAATAATATCAACTTGACATTTCTTTCTTATACTATTCTAGTTCTTTCAATATTCATTTTCTATTAGAAATTTATTTCATAGTTCATAACAAAATTAGTTTGCAAATATAAGTTAATTTCTAATCTAATATAACTTCAGAAAATTCACAGTAACTCAGTAACCTTTATTTATATATCACTTGGGTTCAGTTAATGAAATTTTGGTAATGAAGAAAAACCTCCACTTTGTCTAAGCCTCAAATTCCATGACACTGACTGACTCTCATCTAAAATAATCAAGGTAATCTATATCCTGGATTTTAATTTTATTTTCTTAGTACACTTCATTTCTCTCAATCCATTGTTATTTGTATAGTAAGTAATTCAGTATTAAATTTTATTGAAGAGTTATCTTCCTTTGATCAAATTTATGTAAAGTTATGGATGATTTCAGTCAGTGTTCAAAAAATCAAAAGATGTGTCTTAAAATTCCTTCTTCTATGTATTGTAGGCAAATTTTCAATAGAAACATAATATAACAACATATGGAGTCTCATACTAGACAATTGGTTTTTAGAACTAAGTTATAGCTGAGTTTTCATTCCCTTTTCCTGAAATAAACTTAATACTCATTCAATTGCTTGCAATTCATTTTTAACATAAGGGTTCACTGTTTTCACTTTTTGGATATTACAGTAATCATTAATGTTTAGGTAGCTATATTATTTGAATGTAACTTCTTATAGTCTAGATACAGACATAATCTGAATACAACCTCTAGAATTTTTTCTATATTACTATTAATACATTGGAATTTTGCCTCTAAGATTAAATAACATCATGTTTACAGCATAGTGGTGCAACAATATAGTTAAAATACTATAAAAATTCCAAGTGCACTATTTGTTTCAACAATGTGACACTTTATGCACTGAATGCATGAGTTATGTAGATTTTGATGTTAGAAAGACATATTTCTGTTAAGACAGACAATACTGTTATTCAGAGTTTAGCACTATAATAAATCTTAGTGCAAGCTTATTAAAGAAATTTATGTATTCACTGCCTGGTCCATAACTCTGGAGATAAATGCTGAGATTTATCTGATACAGTCATGCTTTTTAACTGCAAACAAGTGGACAGGTCAGTAAATACTACAAAACATGTACTACTGCATGTTTCTGTTCTAAGACTCTATGGTTTGTTACAACACAGTTCACATATGTCAGGATCCAATACATATCTTGTCAAATTGCTGTTCACAGAATGTCTGTTCTTTCATGATTATCATAGGCAAAACTACAGCGATGACAGCAAATAATAAGAAGTTATGTACCTACCATAACGTTCCATGTTAGTTGTCTTCTTCTCGCCTCGGCTCCGACTTGGCAATCTACTAAAGCTCGAGAGCTATTTACTGGCTCGAGGCCCTCCCTATATCCCACAATGCTAGGCGTCAGATCCCCAGGTCTCGTTTGGCAGAGCTAACATCAAGGAAAGATTCAAGGACACCTGTCTAACCACAAGGAAAAACTATAGTACAAGGCAGAGGAGGACACAATGTACATCAGAGTTGTCCAGAGGAAGAAGGCCTCAAAAGGGGACTCTTCTTGGTCTGTCCAGGCTAGGGGGAAGGAGGGTGGCACGCAAGAAAGAAGGCAAGAAGAAGACAACTAACATGGAACGTTATGGTAGGTACATAACTTCTTAATGTTAAGTTGTCTATCTCGCCTTCATTCTTGCTGGATGGGACAGCGTCCCTAGCACCTTAGTCCTGGGTGGCTCATCGGAACAGACTCTTGAGCACAGTGGAACCAAACTCGGCTCTATTCCTAGAGGCCACATCCAACTTATAATGCGAAATGAAAGTATGAGGAGTGGCCCAAGTGGCTGTGGCACAAATAGATTCCATTGGTAGTCTTGCTTGAAAAGCTACCGACGTAGCTAAAGCTCTGGTGGAATGACCTTTAGGTTTAGCAGGGTGTTCTTTATGTCTGAGCTGATAAATCAAGGTAATAATAGCAGACAACCACCTGGATAAGGTTACTTTAGAAACTGGCAGTCCTTGCTTGCCCTCGGCATAGGATAAGAAGAGTTGGTCTGATTTTCTTATTTGCTTAGTCCTGTCCAAGTAGAAATGTAATTGCCTATGAACATCCAAACGGTGCAAATTTTGTTCAGCTTTGTTCGAATAGTTAGGAAAAAAGACAGTCAGATCAATAGTCTAATTCAGATTTGTTTCAGAAGGTATCTTGGGTAGAAACGAAGGATTAGGCCTAAGTGAAACTCTGTCCTTATGAAACACAAGATAAGGAGGACGAATACAGAGGGCTTGAAGTTCCGAACCTCTCCTAGCTGATGTGATGGCTACCAAAAAGAGAGTCTTCCAGGAGAGCAATTTTAAGGAACAGGAAGCCACGGGTTCAAAGGAGGGGAGAATCAAGGAAGCCAATATCAAGTTCAAGTCCCACGGAGGCGGGGGATCTCTGACCGGGGGCCTAAGCAACAAAGTTCCTTTGAGAAAGGCCTTGCAAAGTTTGTGGGACATGATGCTGGTTTCTTACAGGCCAGCATGGAAATTTGCAATAGCAGCTAACTGGACCCTAATGGTGGCAGAGGAGGAACCAGCTTGAAAGAGCTTTGCTAAAAAATCTAAAACATGATGGACAGGGGCTGTAAAGGGGTCAATATTCCTAGCCTCTGCCCAGAAAGAGAAACGTTTCCACTTACTAGCATAAGTCTTCCTGGTGGCAGATTTGTGAGAAGAAAGTATGATTTCACGCACCGGCTGAGAATTTAGCGGAAGCCTGGCTAAGGTTGGAAGTGGAGCAACCAAGCTGTGAGGTTGAGAGACTGAAGGGGTTGGTGCAGCCTGCCTGACTGATGGTCCAAGAGGTCTGGCACTGGGTCCAGATTCCATGGCTGCTCCAGCAGGTGACAATGCAGGAATGGGAACCAAATTTGTCGAGGCCAGTAAGGGGCAATGAGGATCATCCTGGATCTCAATGCGGTTGCTTTCTGAATTAGCTTGGGAATAAGGGGAAAAGGCGGGAATGCATACAGGAGACCCAGGGGCCAATCGTAAACTAGAGCATCTCTGGGGGAGTGCCCGGGAAGGGGGAAGAGAGTGAAGAAGTCATCGCACTTGCTGTTGAGAGGAGTTGCAAAAAGGTCGCAGCAAGGTTGACCCCATCTGTGGAAGATTTTGTCCGCTACTGATTGATTGAGAGACCACTCGTGAGGCATGAGAATAGCTCTGCTTAGCCTGTCTGCTATGACGTTGGACCTCCCGGGGATGTGCGTTGCTATCAGAAACCGTTGAGAGGAGATCGCCCACTGCCAGAGTCTGAGTGCTTCTCGACATAAGGGATAGGACTTTGTTCTGCCCTGCTTGTTGATGTACCATACTACATACATATTGTCTGTCTGAATTGCAATAGTCCCGGTGGGTAGAGAGTCCTGAAGAGTTTGCAACGCCAAAAGCACCACTCTCATTTCCAAGACATTTATGTGCAGATGGTACTCTAGGGGTTGCCAGGTGCCCTGGACAGTCCTGCCCTGAAAATGCCCCCCCCACCCGATCAGGGAGGCATCTGTGGTCACTGTGGCAACAGGAAGAGGAAGAACACATGGTCTGCCCTGGAGTATTAGAGGGGAGACCATCCACCAATCCAGGTGGTCTTTGCAGGATTGAGTGATTATTATCTTGTGAGACATTGGGAGCTGTTGAAAGGACCATTGAGTAAAAAGCATCCACTGAAGAAGTTGCATGTGAAAACGAGCCAGTGGAACTAGTATGATTGCTGCTGCCATGAGGCCCAAAGTCTTTATTACAAATCTGGCCAGAATCCTGTTGCACTGTTGTAAGACCTGCATGTGTCGGTGGATGTCTGACACTCTGTCGAGAGGAAGTCTTGCAGAGAGGTCTTTTGTATTTAAGCTTGTGCCTATAAAGACTATAGACTGACAAGGCAACAATGCAGACTTTTCAAAATTTAATGATATACCTAGCTCGGAGCAAGTTTGGATGGTATAATCCCTGGCTCGTAGTAGCTAATGCCTGGTGGAAGCAGTGAGGAGCCAGTCATCGAGATATGGAAACACCTGGAATCCTCGCCATCTCAGGTGAGCCGTAACCACTGCCATACATTTGGTGAACACCCTGGGGGCTGTGGTGAGACCAAAGGGCAGGGCTCTGAATTGATAGTGACTGGCTCCTAGCCAGAAGCGGAGAAAACTTCTGGAGCGCCTGTTCATTTTGATATGGTAGCACGCATCCTGAAGGTCTATGGAGTACATCCAATTGTCCTGACCCAAAAAGGGTAGAATGGACTGTAGCGTGACCATCCGGAACTTTGTTCTTTGAACAGACTTATTTAGCCTGCTGAGATCCAAAATGGTTTCTCCAGTCCCCTGTCTTTTTTGGCACCAAAAAGAACTTGGAGTAAATTCTGGATCCTTGCTGGTCTGCTGGGACTGGCTGGATGGCCCATTTTTCTAGCAGTTTTGAAATTTCTAGCACCGCTTGTTCCCTTAGACTGGGTGGAACATCTGGAAGGGACTTGGTTGTTTGTACAGGGGTGTGGACAAAGGGGATCTTGTAACTCTCGGATATGATAGACCGTACCCATTTGTCTTGTGTGAGGAGTTACCAGGCTTCTGGGTACAGTGACAATCTTCCCCCGACTGCCTCCGAAGGCGGACAGTCGGGCAGCCCCTCAGGGGTGCTGAAAGGGTTTGTCAGAGAGAGATTATCTGCTACCCTGATTTTGCGGGCCCCCTTTGCCCCTCGGGCGGCATCTATTATTGTTCCCTCCCCTGCCCCTGGAGGGAAACTTGCCACGTGTGTCAGGCACGACTCCCTGGGGTTTCCGAAAAGTACAGTTTTGTACCTACCATAAATGTAGATGTTCGAGTGCTAATACAGCTGCAGTCATAACAGATGGGTTCTCCTGCCGTCAGGCGGGTCCTCAGTCGGCCGAATTCCAAAGTCTAGGTCCGGCGTCGGTTGTCGTCGCTTCTTCCCTGATGTCAGTGCGACAGGGGTATAAAAGAACCAGCCGACACCATTTTCTTCAGTTTTTCTTGCCCCAGATGTCAGGTGCCCCCAGAAGCAAGGCAATACATAAATTAGTGTAATAAAGCAATGCCATATAATCAAAATACAGTAGTGCAAGCAAATACATCATGAATGAATACCCCAATCTGGTTGCATGAGGATATGTCAGCCAATAGGCCTGTCCCAAGAGGGGAAGGAGGGAGGGAAACCTGGACTGCAGCTGTATTAGCACTCGAACATCTACATTTATGGTAGGTACAAAACTGTACTATGTTCATCGTGCATACAGCTGCAGTCATAACAGATGGGTAGAATCCCAAAGCTAAGAAAGGGGTGGTAGGCACTAGGTGGAACTAGGAGGGGCCAGAATTCCCTGCAAGACTGCAGTGGCAAAGCCCGCTCTAGATTTGGAGTATAGTGGAAGGTGGTAGTGCTTGGAGAAGGTATGCACAGAACTCCAAGTGGCTGCTTCTAAAATATCTTTGGTAGGAACTCCTCTGAGAAAGGCTGCAGAGGTAGCCGTGGCCCTTGTGGAGTGAGATCTGATGCCTGTAGGTACAGTTTTGCCATGAAAAGAATAGCAAAAGCATATGCAGTGGGCTATCCATTTTGAGATTGTCTGTTTGGAAATTGGCTTTCCTTGAGCTCCTATAGCATAGGACACAAAGAGCTGTTCTAATTTTCTGAAAGGCTTTGTTCTGTCTAAATAATAACGCAGCTGTCTGTGGATGTCCAAGGAATGTAGTAATCTCTCTCCTTTGTTTTGAGGATTAGGATAAAAGGTAGGTAACTGTATGGCCTGATTCAAAGCTACCCTGGATACCACTTTTGGCATAAAGGATGGGTTGGTTCGTAAGGAAACTCTGTCCTGATGGAAGATGATAAAAGGCTGAACAGCCATGAGAGCTTGTAGTTCTGAAACTCTACGAGCTGAGGTAATAGCCAGAAGGAAGGCTGTTTTCCAGGACAAATATTGCAAATCTGATGAGGCAGCTGGCTCAAAAGGAAGCAAGGTCAGTTTTTCCAGAATGAAATTGAGATCCCAAGCAGGTATTGGTTGTTTCCTTGGGGGTTTTAGATTCTTAGCCCCTCTGAGGAACTGTCTTAAGAGGGGGTGAGAGAATAAGGGTGGATCAGTGTTGTATTCTGCAGAAATGACTGAGGCATGGATTTTGATGGAGGAGAATGAAAGTCCACTGCTTAGCAGCTCAGCTAGATACTGTAATATTTGAGGTAAATTCAGTTTTCCAGGGTCCTGGCCCTTTTTCTCATTCCAGACACAAAACCGTTTCCATTTTGCGGAGTAAGCTTTTCTAGTAGACAGCCTTCTGGCCTCCAAAATGACATCCTGCACCTCCTTGGAGAGTAGGGTCTGTTGTGATGCTAAGGAATCTTCCATGCGGCTAGATTGAGTGTTTTTAGCTGACTGTGAAGAGTTTTGAAGCTGTGCTGAGTCAGGAGAAGAGGCATTAGAGGCAGGGTCCATGGTGGGGAATGCGTCAGGCTCCTCAGGAGTGGGTACCACTGTTGTCTTGGCCAGTCTGGAGCAATGAGAATCATCTTTGGTCTGTCTGCTCTGGTTTTCAATAGAACTTTGGGCAGCAGAGGATGAGGTGGGAAGGCATAAACTGTCATTGATGTCCAACTGAAAGAGAGAGCGTCCACTCTCCAGGCCTTTGGATGGAAAATCCTTGAGCAGAATTTGGTCAATTGGTGATTTTTGTGGGAGGCAAAGAGATCTATGTCTGGCCTTCCCCATGCTTGGATTATCTCTGTAAAAACTTGAGGATGCAACTTCCATTCATGTGGATCTGTCATATTTCTGCTTAGGTTGTCTGCCAGCGTGTTTTCCTTGCCTGGCAAGTACTGTGCTTGTAGTTCGATTTGTAAGTCCATGGCCATGTTCCAAAGTGACATGGCCAGTCTGCATAGGGGGTATGAATGTGTTCCTCCCTGTTTGTTTATGTACCACATTACTGTAGTGTTGTCCATTCTTATCAATAGTTGACCTGGTTGCAGAAGGTCTTTGAAAGCTATAATAGCATTTATTACTGCTAGCATTTCCTTTTGATTGATGTGAAGGTGCTTTTCTTTTTGGGACCATTTGCCCTGAATGCACCGATCTGTCATGTGTGCCCCCCAGGCGTAGTCCGAGGCGTCTGTTGTGATGACTTGATTTGCTTGAGGCTTGCTGAATGGGAGACCTGTGTTTGTTTGGCATGCTTGAGCCCACCACAAAAATTCCTTTTGAAGACATGGAATTAGTGGTATTATTGTTTCCAAACTGTGGCTGTGTTGAGACCATAGGTTTTCAGGTACCATTGAAGTTTCCTCATATGCAGCTTTGCACATGGGATTAGTAAGATGCAAGATGCCATGAATCCCAGAGCCTGCAGGATTTTCCTTGCAGTCAGCCTGGTGCAATTTGCTAGTGCTCTGAAGTATTGAGTTAGTTGCCCCTGCTTCTCTGGCATGAGGTAGGCCATCTGGGTGTTTGTGTCCAAGTTGGCACCCAGGAAAATTATTTTCTGAGAGGGTATTAGCCTTGATTTCTTTTTGTTGACTGTGTATCCCAGAGAATTCAACAACCTTATTACATAAGCCAGATGTTTCAGAAGAATGTGCTTGCTGTCTGCTTGGATCAGGCAGTCGTCCAAATAGGGGTATATTTGTATCCCTTGAAGTCTGCAGTAGGCAATTACTGATGCCAGGCATTTCGTGAATACTCTGGGCGCAGTAAATAAGCCAAAGGGCAATGCAGAGAATTGATAATGGGTTGAACCTGCAAGAAATCTGAGGTATCTTCTGCAATTTTGTCTGATTGGGACATGCAGGTATGCCTCCTTGAGGTCCATTGTTACCAGCCAAGACTCCTTGCCCAGCATGGGAAGAAGCTGCTGTAGAGTGAGCATCTTGAATTTTGGTGCAGTAGAAATGTGTTTAGGATGGATAGGTCCAAAATAGGTCTCCAATCTTTTCCCTTCCTTGGTACCAGGAATAGTCTGGAATAAAAACCTTGACCTTGTTCGTGCGTAGGTACCTCTTGAATAGCTTTCATGTCTATGAGATCTGTAATTTACCTTTGTGCCTCTGCCCTTTGATTGTGTGGCAGGTTTGGCATGCCTCTCATTTTTGGAAGGGTGTGAAAATGGAATCTGTAGCCTCTGTTTATAATGTCCAGGATCCATTTGTCTTTTGTGACAATATGCCAATTTTTTTGAAAATAATGCCAGTTTTCCGCCTAAGGGTGCTGCCATTTGAGTTTTGCTTGGCATGCAAAAGGGAAAGTCATTGGGCTTGTTTCCTGAATGGTTGCGAGTTATCCTCACCACCTCTTTGTGTAGGAGCTTGCCAATGTCTGCCTCTAAACGATCCTTGGGATTGCCCTCTGCCCCTCGGGCGCCTGTATCTACCTCTTTGGGGTCTGTCCGTGGCTGGAAAGGACCAATTTTTGGAAGGCCAATTTCTACTGAAACGTGGGGGTTGTACCTGTAGAAAATCTTTCACAGTTTGCATTGATTTAGCTTTTTCCTCCATTTTCCTTAATACCTCCTCAGCATTAGCACCAAATAATACATCCTTTTGTAGAGGGGCATCTAGTAATTTAGCTTTGACATGATCTGGCAAGGTTTGTTCCTTGAGCCAGGCATGTCTACGTATGACTGATCCTGTAACAGCAGCTCTACATGAGGCCTCTAGAACATCAAAACCACATTGTAAGGTATGTTTACCCACTTGTTCTGCACTATGCATCAAATCCTGCAACTCCTTCAAGTCTGGTTGTTCAGGTTGTGACATTTTACTTTTCAATTGTGATAACAAAAACTGTTGGTACTTTAGCATATGGAACTGACAGTTTAATGCCCTCATGGTTAAGGTAGCCGAGGTATATACCTTTTTTCCCCCACCTTTCTAGGGATCTGGAATCTCTCTCGGAAGGTAATGGATTTTTATAGCAGTGGAGGCCTTAATTCCCTTGGGGCCCTGTGAAATGGTTTCTGGGTCAGCAGCATGGCTTTTGTATAGACATTGGTGTGAGTCAGGAACCCTGTAGTACCTGTCAGGCTTGACTGGGGCTGGAGGTAGAGAATCCGGGTTAAGGCAGGCCTCCGAGTACACATCATCTAGTATGTCCAAGACAGGAGGTATAGCCAGAGGCCTGTGCTGAGGTAGCAAGAGAAATTCCCTAAGCCTTTTCTTGGAATCTGAATAATCTTGGCCTTCCCAGTGGAAGTGTTCCCTTAAGGTATGCAAAGTTTCCCCAAATGAGAAATCCTCTGGGGGGGATACAGAGGGAATGGACTCCTCTGCATCAGAGTCTTCAAAAGGGGAGTAAGAATGTTCCTGATCATCAGAGTGCTCTGAAATAATGGAGCCCTGATCAGAGGAGGGGGATTCTTCCTCCACTCTGGGCCTTTTGTCCGGGGGGGGTTGAGAACCCCTGATAAGAGTAATTAAATCCTCAGCCATTTTAAGCATCTGTTTTTTAGGCATGAGGCCTGGAGATGGGCCCTGTGTAGCTTGTCTCTTAGAATGCATGGCTGCTTTAGACTTAGTGAAAGCCTTGAGGGAAAAAGTAGAGGAAGGTCTGAAGACACCTTGAGAGGAGGGAGACCTGTCCACATTTTGAGATTCACCGCCAAGAGTGGCTTCAGTATCTGTAGTCGGGGTGTGGGCCGAGGAGCCTGCAACCTCGGGCACAGGAGACACCGCCAATGAAGTGTCGTCGGTAGTCAGGGGCTGCGTAGGCGCCTCGCTGAGAATCGGACCACGTGTAGTCAGCTTTGGCGTGGTGTCGGTAGAGGCCGCGGACCTCGTGTGTCGGTCCTTATCTTTGCGCTTTTTAGACAAAACTGGAGTCGGAGTATCCGACGACATAATATAGTTAAATGTTTTGCCAAAATAATGCTGGGCGAACTCCGCCCGACGCATAATGGTGCGTTTGTTGAATGTAGCACAAAAGCGACAGACCGAGATGTCGTGGTCTGGGCCTAAACAAGGAATACAGAGGGAATGGAAATCCTTATGCGGTATTTGCTTCCCACATGAAATACAATTATTAACTTTGTCTGACATCGGTCTGAGGCAAGAAAAGTTTCCCCAATGGGGTACTTAGCTTTCAAGAAGACTTCGGTTGCAAAATTTTCGTAATTTCAGGAGCTGGCCAACAGGCACTTGCGAACTGCTTCTGCTTCGGGCACCGCGCGGCAAGAAAGACAGAATCAAATGGCGTCGGCTGGTTCTTTTATACCCCTGTCGCACTGACGTCAGTGAAGAAGCGACGACAACCGACGCCGGACCTAGACTTTGGAATTCAGCCAACCGAGGACCCGCCTGACGGCAGGAGAACCCATCTGTTATGACTGCAGCTGTATGCACAATGAACATCCACATTGTTCCATTCTTCTGACCCTTGGGGTATGGTCTAGAGGGAGTGGGGAAACAGACTCCCACGGCAGAGAGAGTCTTGCCTTCCTGCTCACACCTGGTAAGGGTATCTTTCACCTGTGGTCCAAACAGAGCCAAACCATCAAAGGGGGTATTGGTGAAGGATGTCTTAAAGGGGACAGCAAAGTTACATAACCGCATCCAGGCATGTCTTCTCAAAGCCACGCCTGTACCTGCGGCCCTACTCGCCCCATCGGCTGCATAAGAAATGAGCTGCATGGAGGACTTGACAATAGAATTAAGGGTCGCCAGCTGGAAGTAATTCTTATCTTGAGCCCCCGCAGCTGATGGATCCTGAAGGGTATCACCCAGTTCCTTGAGAAGATCCCTTTGGAGACGGGTGAAATGGCACAGATAATTCTGCGATCGCATAGAAAAAGTCGCTGAGGAAATCATCCACTTCCTGTACCTGTCCATTGTCCTAGATTCTTTATTAAGTGGATGGACAGGCACCGAAGGGTCAGCCAGCTCCTTCTTTGTGGCTGCTGCAACCACCATGGCATCAACAGGGACACCCTTTGTCAAGAATTGCTTGTTGGGTGGGGCTGTAATAAATTTAGTGGGCCTACGGGGAGTATGGTTCCACTGTGTCGGGGGCTAACCATGCCTTTCGAGCCACTACTTCCATTAGCGGGTCAAAAGGTGGAGACACCCAGGAGGTGGAAGGGCGAGAACCAAACGCGTCCAGGTAGACCGACTCATCCTCCGAAGGGTTAAGGGCACTCCAGTTCCACCTCTGCTTAAGGATCTCTAGGATGTCTGAAAAGGAGACATCCTCAGAGGGGGATCTTGGGGACCCTTCCGAATCCTCCAAGTCGGTATCAGACGTGACTGACTCAGGGGAGTCGACATGTTTCCTCTTACATTTTCTCTTCCATGGGGGATCCTCCGAAGGATCGGGGGAGGCCTCGGAAGAGGAAGATATGCCCAATGGGGCCACCTGGAGCATTTGCTCTCCACGCTTGGGGTCAGGAGGATGGACAGAGACTGATGCAGGCACCATAGGGGAGGAGCCGAAGGGGCTGATCGAGGGGCCGACTCAGGAGTCAGCACACTCCTCATGACCTCGAAAGCACCCCTGTCAGGCAGAGCAGAAGGTCCCTGCTCCGAAGAGAGGAGAACCCCTGCCGGCACCAAGAGGGACGGCTCCGAGGCTGATGTCGGGGCTGAGCTCACCTGCGCCGAGGCTCCTAGAGGGAGAATGGGGTCGGACAAGGGTCCGATGCCTCTCGCCTCCTCGGAGCTGATGAGGGAGTCTCGGCACCCAGATCCCTCCAAGGACGGAACCAAAGAGGAGATCGGAGCCAACAAAGGAGCCGAAAGGTGTGGCATCAGTTCCGACATTACCAATATTCGAGCCCCAACCAGTTCCGGCTCCGAACACAAGAAGGGAGTTGGAGGAGGAACTGCATAAGTTCGGGACAGCCACAGTCTGTTGAGATGGGCTGGTTAACATTTTGGCCAGGGCCTGCGATTTAAGGAGTCTACTGACCACCCTCTCTAAGTCATGATCGGATAGCCTGGAAGACCGAGATGAGTGGGACCTATGGCTTTTTTCAGATTGGAGCAATGGTGACCTCGGAGCAGAATGAACCGATTCTAGGGAAGGGGATCTAAAATGTTTTCGGCTCGAAGACGGTTCCGACACTAAGGTCGGAGCCGACTGAGGTCCAGAAGTGTTGGCTCCAGCCAGAGTAGAAGGGGAGGCAGGCGCTCCACCAGGCGACAGCTCCGAACAGGGAGCCGAAGGCTTGGTGGGCTTAGAGGATTTATCCGACGAAGGCTTGGTCAGAGATCCGCCTGGCTTAAGTAAGCCTCTCAGGATGAGCTTGATCCTACGCTCCTGCAGGACTCTTGGGCTGAAGGCATGACAGACCGAGCAGGAGTCCTGCAGGTGTAGGGACCCAAGCAATAAATGCAAGAAGTGTGACCGTCTGTCAGAGACATCTTCTGACAGCACGAGTCACACTTCTTAAAACATGAGATTTTGGTATCCTTAGACATAGTGGATACCAAAGAAGAAAAGTCACTAGTGCTTAAACACACAGAAAAAAAACACACACACTCGCACGAGTTAAACTAACAATATTAATAACTACACAGCTATATACTAATGCCAAATATATATATATATATATATATATATATATATATATATATATACAAAAACTACAAGCCTACCAACTGTAGTAAAGTAGAAGAGCTAAACACTACCCTATTAACACACGGAAAAGGAGGGGAGATTAGCCACTAAGGAAAAAAAAAAGGGGGGGAGAAACTCTCTAACTAAAAATGAGTTTCTGAGAGGGAATATTAGGGAGTAAACAGTGAATTAACTAACCGGAAAGCCATATATATATATAAGATAAGGTTGTAGAAAAAAAACTAAAGTTAACTTTTATACTTAATATTAGAAGAAAAGATTAATAAGACCTGGAGCCAAGTAAATTTGCAACCTCGTAGCTGAAGCGGCAAATGAGATCTGGGGATCTGACACCTAGCATTGTGGGATATAGGGAGGGCCTCAAGCCAGTAAATAGCTCTCGCGCTTTAGTAGATTGCCGAGTCAGAGCTGAGGATCGGCTCCGAACCCATCCATCAAGAATGAAGGCGAGATAGACAACTTAACATTCAGTTTTACTTTTTTTTTATATATAATAAAATGAGACTGCTTTTGGTAGTGTGGGTATTAAGACTGGGTTAATTCTCATTTCAGCTACTGCAACATTCACAGTCGTCATATGCACATCTGTATCTTCTGTTGTTAGCAGTAAGAAATGATAGAGAATGCAGTAATCAGCTTCAATACATCAATCCATTGCTATTAAGTCTCGTATCACCTTAAATAAGTCTAAAAAGGTCTTAGTGGAAGTAAAACAAAGGTGTCATAGTAACTACGTTTTTTTTCCCCAAAGCCAATGCAAGCTGCTGATGAAGTTTCGGCAAAGACAGCAGTATTCAATGATAATTGTTAAATGAAAAGGTACCAGAAGTTTTATTATTTATGCATTTTTCCCTATTGAGAGGTACGAGAGATAGTGGGCAGTGCGTATATACATTAATACGCAGTTCTACACATTTCCACATCATTAGCTGACTCTCGTAGATTGTAAATAATAAATAACAAATGCTGATTATTAAATTGGTCTCTTTTCCTATCCAGATACGAGGAAATGCATTTATCTTATCATCTATCTCTAAGGGCATACTTCAAGTGAATACACAAAATTATTTGATGTAAGCAACTTAAATGCAATAGCTTCCTGTACTTATGTTCTTGTTGCAAGTTTACTTAACATTTGTGTTGTAGCATACACTGTATGATTGCTTCATAAAATTATGTTGTTTTTTTTTTAATCAGAGGGAAGGTTAGGAATGTCAGTTATAAATGCTCGTGAGCATTTCAGACAAAAAGTTGTCAGAGATTCTCGTGTTTAATCTCTGAGGCCTAGTACATTTTTTTCTAAGATATGGGAACCTATTGTTGTAAGAGAGTTATGAGTATATTTTTTCATCAAGAAACAAAACTGACAGAGTCGTTTATGTGAAACATCCCATATCTTTTTGTGTACCATTCATTAAACAAATCAATCAAGTACTATTCAAAAAATGTATTAAAAACAATAGAAGTGTTCAGTCAGGTCTATATGCTTTCCGTATATTATTTAATAAAATAACTTATGACATTTAAGCTTTCTATTTTCAAGTGGATTTAATTCTGATGTAATGTTAAACTTTTGTTTTCATTAGAATTTGTTGTCAAGTTTAGATTTAAAGTTAGATAAGCTTATGTAGTGACTAATTCGAAAGAAAAAAATATCACTATGTTATAATCAATGAAACAGAAAGTATACATACTTTTTTTAAGTTGATGTAGCACCAGTGTTCTATATCTTAGTTGAATCTTTGAGAGAATCAGTAATTTTATGTTCAGTTCTTTGTTTCTTTTTCTTCATATCAGTCCAAGAAGTTTTTCTCTGGGGATCTTTTCAGATTAGTTGTATTAGACCAGTCCATTTCATCAGGGATGGAGATGATGTTATTATTTTTGATAAATGAGGATGCTTCCTCAATGTTGTTGAAGTTTCTCCAGTCATTTAAATGGAAAATTCTGATTTTAGCTGGATAAACTAGTTGTGCTTTTATTTTGTTTTATTTAAAAAGTTTCACTAAAGGCCATTTTTTTCTTAGTTATAGCACTTTTATCAAATCTTATCTGGCTTAATTTATATGTTAGGGGACTCTTCTTCCAGGCTGATTTTAATATAAGATCTTTATCTTGTATAACAGAAATTTTACCACAATTGATCTTGGTGGTGTTTTAGATGAAGAAAGTTGTGGTTTTCCAATGGCTCTGTGAACTCTTTCTATTCCATATGAAAGTCCCTCCTTCAGATCTAGGATTTCAGGCATCCATGAGTTTAAAAATGTTATGTCTTCTCCCTCTGTTTTCTCTGATAGACAAAAAATTCTTATGTTGGTTCTCCTCTCCCTATTCTCCAGATCATCTATTTTGTTGGTTAGCCAGGTATTTTGATGTAATAAAAATTCTGTCTGATTTTCCTCCTCTTTAAGTTTCCCCTCTATGTCAGTTAGAGTTGTTTCCATATCAGTTAATTTATTTTGATGTTTTTGTAATATTTCCTTAAGTGCATCAGTTTGTTTTTGACAGTTCTCCTTTAGATTTTCCAGATTGTCTGTGACTCTATCCATTTTCAGACAGTTCATGTAATGTGGAAGACATAAGTTGAATTTCTTTCTTCAGAGTAGATTCTGTGTGGTGATTCTTTGAGCTAGCCATTTCCAAATAGTTGTGAAGATCTCCAAAATATTTTGACAGGAAAAAATCACCAGAAATTCTTGAAATTTGATAAGATTGTAGTTTAAAATTTCATCTATGAAGTTTTCCTATTTCTAATTGATGAGGTTAAATTTTTTCTTTAATTTCTAGTACATTTTTATCGAACTCTAAAAAGATGCTGTTACCAGTAAGCCATCTAGGCTCCGCCTCTTGGATGTACAGTATTCTTGACAGGTTACTTCCTATATGTTATTGATACTACAACAGTGATCAGAAAAGGACATCTTAATGAAACTATGGCATATCTAATAATAGTACTGATAATATTAATAATAATAATAATCTTAATGTGTTAGGACATATGCAAGGGTACACAATATAGTGCATAACTGCCTGTGTTATATGTTTTGTTTTTCTCTTTTCTTGGGTTTATGATAATATTGTGCTAAACACTTTAAAAAGGTAAATACATGTTTCATAGTTTTCAAAAGCTGGTTCCTAGGATTATTATGTTACAAGAAACTAATCTGAGAAGTAAAAACACATGTAGAGTATATACAAACTGGAAAGTCATGTGGGGGGATCTAGCTATGTGGGATCAGCTAAGTGTGGGGTAACTTTTCTAGTACATCAGAGCTTAAAATGGACTTTTCAAGCTAGATTATTTTTCAGGTAAAATTCATAAAGGGAACATAATCATAGAAAATTACTACAACCCAAAATACAGATGTTATAGAACCATTTAGGCAGTTCTCACAAACTCTAGAAATGTTATACAGTACAGGAAAAACAATGCTAGTGTGTGTGGAGAGACAGGATTTAACATAGCACTGGATTCTAATGTAGACAGAATCTTACCAAGAAGGCACAGAGTATGTAAGGAAACTAAAGCAGCACAAAACTTTATAGATTATTTAGGTTTAGTGGACACAAGAAGCCACCCAGCCCATACAGAGAGACTTTATATACCTAACCTCACACAACTGGGAGATAACATCATCTATACTTAGTTATTACTGGCAGTGTAATGAATGAGGTTGTGACATATGCTCATGGAACATCATCTTTGTCAGAAAATCAATTTATTTTGGTAGAATGTTTAGGTGAAGAACATTTCAATACCATTCCCATCATGGTAACCTAACCCACTCTTCTTTTAGGGGTATTGAAAAGAAATGTATTTCAGATAACCTAACGCTTGATGAGAGGACTTTAAGAAAGAAGGCAAGAACCTAGCCATGTCTATCTGGAAAGAGAAGAGAAAAAAATAATTCAGATATAGAAAATTTAATGCACAAAATAATTAAGAAGGAACAGGAATATAAAAGGGAAAATGTAGTTATCAGACAATTATATGTCAAACTCCACAACTCAAGAAACATTTTAGAACTTTACACTACAATAGCATACTTGTCAAATGGGAAAGGTGGAAGAATTTTAACTGGGCAAACAGAGTGACATTTCCAAAACCGATAGCCTAGAGGATTAAGAACAGTAAGAGGAACATGGATACTTGTTTTTCCAACATTTAAGTGCTGCTCAGAGCCATAACATTGCCTCAAGCCAAAAAGAAGTTAGGTTCTTACCATAACTTTCCATCTGTGTTATCCATCTTCATTTCCATTAATCTGTGGGTATTGGTTCTGATCCTCGGAACCAGTCGGATGCACTTTTTACAGCTTGAGCTTCCTGACTTAAGCTCCTCCCTATACCCACAATTCCCCTCTCCCCCAACGTACCTTAGATTGAGTTTGCCTGAAAGGGCATAGCACATAAATATATTTACACTAGAGAAATTACACAACTCTATGAACTAAACAATATCAGGAGCTCAACATAAGGAACAGAAATTCCTTTGAACATTCAACTAGGCTTCCCAAAGACTTGGATAGGGGGACGGGGCAGGAAGGTTAATGGAAATGAAAATGGACAACACAGATGGAATGTTTTGATAAAAACATAACTTCTTTATGTGGTCGTCCTCTTCATTTCTTTAACCTGTGGGACAGTCCCCAGCTACTAAGATTCAGGGTGGGCCTCATGGAAGGATATTCCAAAGAACAACAGAGTCAAAAGCACTTCTCCTCCTGGATAGGATGTCCAATTTGTAATCTGTAATAAACGTGTGGGGATTAGACCAAGTAGCTGCAGTGCAAATGTCAATAGAAACCCTAGACCAAAAGGCCTGCGAGGTAGCCATGGACCTTGTGGAGTGGGCCTTAATATGTCCTGGCAAGTGAATGTTTTTGGAAGAGTAAATAAATGTAATACAGTCCTTCAACCATCTAGCTAATGAGACTTTGGTAATAGATTTACCTCTTTTTGTTATTGAAAAAAATACGAACAACTGAACAGACTTCCTAAAGGGCTTGATTCTGTGTAAGTAAAAATGAAACTGTCTATGGACATCAAGCAAATGGAGAGTATATTCAAATTTGTTGTGATAACTGGGAAAAAAGACTGGAAGACTGATGGACTGATTAATGTTCCCTTCCTTAGCCACCATGGGTAAAAACAAAGGATTAGTATGTAGGGTAACTCAATCCTTGTAAAACATCAGGTATGGAAATTTTGAAGAAAGGGCTTGAAGTTCAGACACTCTTCTTGCAGATGTGATAGCTACTAGAAAAAGAGTTTTCCAGGAATGGAATTTCAAATCCACAGTAGCTGCAGGCTCAAAGGGTGGGTGGACCAAGGCTTGTAAAATCATCATTAAATCCCAAGGTGGAGTAGGATCTTTCACTGGAGGATGGAACAGGAAAGTGCCCCTAAGGAATGCTTTACAAAGCTTAGAAAAAGCAAGGGATAAAAAATCTAAGCCAACGTGAATACTGATTATGGCTGCTAACTGGACTTTGACAGTGGAATAACTAGCTCCATCACTGAAAAGAGAAGCCAAAAAGTCAGGAACAGCAGCAACTGGAACTGTAAAGACATCTATTAATTTTTGTTCAGACCAAATAGAAAATCTTTTTCACTTGCTTTTATAAATGTTAATTGTCGAAGACCTGTGTGAGGAAACCAAAATCTCTTGAACCGGGAAGAAAGCCTGGATATCTTGCCATCATCGGTAGTGGGGAAACCATGTGGTTAGCTTCAGGCCTTGTATGTCTGGATGGGAATGGCCTGATGGGTGAGAGAGGTGAGGCAGCAGATCTGGGACCAGATCCAACCTCATCGAAGGGCAAACCAGATGAGACCAAAGGAAGGTGAACCAGGTTTGCTGAGGCCAAAAGGGAGCAATGAAGATAATTTTGCTCTGCAACCTGAAAGCTTTCTGTAAGAACTTGGGAATTAGTGGTATAGGAGAAAAGGCATAGAGAAGACTGGAGGGCCAAGCATGGTCAAGAGCATCCCTGTGTGACTGCTCCTGAGGAGGGATCAAGGCAAAATACCTGCTGCATTTGTTGTTGAAAAGGGATGCAAACAAATTGCAGCAGGGGAGACCACAATTTTGAAAGATCATGTCTACAGGGTTGACTGATTCAGAGACCACTCATGAGGCATCAGCAAACTCGACTAAGCCAGTCTGCTAATAGGGTTGGACTCCCCCAGAATGTGCATTGCTACCACAAAGCAGTTGGTGGAGATCACCCACTGCCAAACTCTCAACACCTCTCGACATAGAGGGTAGGACCGGGTGCCTCCATCTTTACTGATGTACCAAACTACTGACATGTTGTCCATTTGAAATGCAATAGTCCCCACAGGAAGAAAGCTGTTGAGTTCTTGCAATGCTAGAATAGCTGCTCTCATCTCCAGTACATTGATATGCAACTTAGTCTCCTGGGATGTCCACGTGCCTTGGACTGTTTGACCCAGATAATGCTGCAGAGAAACCCTCTTAGAAAAGAAAGAATTAAACTAAGTTTAAATTGAAAAGTAACTACTGCAAATGTATAAGTCTTAAACAGAAGATGAAGAAAGAGGAAGAATATAAGAGAAAAGGCACTCACAACATTTCACTGGAGGAAGCCCAAGAGCCAGGCAAACTCGCTGCTGAAGCAATGCACAGCAAATGAGATCTGAGCTACTTTGGGGGAGCGGGGCATTGTGGGTATTGGGAGGAGCTCAAGTCAGGAAGCTCAAGCTATAAAAAAGTATCCGATCGGTTCCGAAGATCGGAACCAATACCCACAGGTTAATGAAATGAAGAGGACAACATCAGATAATATGTTTTGGAAAGCTTAAACAACCCTATATAACTATGGAATTGATTCATAAGGTTGTATGCAATTTACCAGAGAGTAAAGTTCCTTACTCAGATGATATACTTGTTTTCAAGTTTATCATTCCTGGAACTTCTAGAACTCTTTGCAAGGCAGAACAGTTAGGACATTTTCATACTCCTCACATTACATCAATAGTCTTCCAGTCTAAAGCAGATCAAGATACACAACTGACCTTTAGGTGTAGGTGTATTTCCCTACTGCAAATGAAAATTAAGATTTATACTAAGGTTAGTGAATATATTTGAGAAACTGATTCCCTAAACAATTCACCATTCACAGCAGGCTTTATTAAGAACAGACAGGGAAGCCCAGACTTATTTTGGCACAACGTAACTCAATTCAGCTGGAAAAGTACTATGCCAATGGCAGTATACTTTCTTCATTTATGAAAAGTCACTGATTTTATTGAAGCATTCTATGGGAAACAATGCAAGCCTGTGGTATACCACTTGTGTATAAATGTCAGTTGCTATATAATAGTCCTCTTGCCCAAGTGAATACCAGTGGGATGTACACTCCCTACTCCCATTTGGGTACCCATCTTTCAGGCTAAAAAAGGGGACAACACAGGGGCACTTCTATCTCCTATGCTATTGGACATGGTCATAGAATCATTTTCCACATGTACAAGGCAATAACATGGGCAAGCTAGCATTAAAATTAATAAGGCTGTCAGCTTCTCTGCCTTATGGTTTGCAGCTGATAAGGTAATGTGGTTAGAAAAGTCAATAGGAAAAAAAAACACCTTAAATTTTGGAAATCTTAAGACAATCTGAGATGTTAATAGGCTTGACAATGAAAAAAAAGTTATGTACTCACCATAACGTTCCATCTGTGTTGTCCATTTTCATTATTCCTTAACTAATGCATTCGGATCGAATCATTGGATCTGACTCTGCTCTTACTCTAGCTCGTGGCCTCCAAAGAACACTTGAGCTCCTTCCCTACCCATAATGCACCAATCCCTAACATGTCTCAAATCTTGTTTGCTGCTTGACAATAAGACTATTATAATATGCCATACCTGGAGCTCAGCACAAAGGACAGTCATGGCCTTGAAGCTTCTCGCTCCTCCAGAAGTCAGTCATTGAAAAGGATGGGGGTTGATGGGTGGGGAGTTGAGAAAGAATGAAAATGGACAACATGGATGGAATCCAATCTGAGAAGCATCTGTGGTCACTATGGCCTTGGGCTGAGGGAAGGCAAAAGGACAGCCTTGTAATACATGTAGAGATTGCATCCACCAGTAAAGGTATCATTTGCATACTTGAGTTATTCTTATCTTCACTAACAAGGGTTGAGAAAGTATTGACCACTGTATTGCTAAAATCCATTGTAGAATTCTCATGTGGAATCTCGCTAAAGGAACTAAAATTATTGCCGCTGACATTGACCCCAGGGCTTATAGAAACAATCAGGCTGAAATTCTGGTACTGCAAATTATTTTCCTAACCTGCATCCTTATTGTTTGCACTCTTGAGATTGGAAGAGAATCTACCACAGATACTGTGCTGAACACTACTCCCATGAATTCTAATGTCTGGGTTGGTTGTAAGACTTGTAATTTATGGTTATTTCAAGATTTGAACAAGTCTGCAGCACCTGATCTCATGCTTCTATCAGTTGATGCCTGGTTGGGGTGGTAATGAGCCCGCTTTCTAAATATGGAAACACCTAGAATCCTTGCAGTCTCAAGTGAGCTGCTACCACTGCCATGCAGTTGGTGAACACCATGGGGTCTGTGGTGAGGCCAAAGGGCAGTGGTCTGAACTGCCAGTGACTAGCTCCCAGCCAGAAGTGTAAGTACTTTATGGATTGTCTGTTCATCTTTATGTGACAGCACGCATCTTGAAGGTCTATCAAGCACATCCAGTTGTCCTTGTCCAGAAAGGGCAGAATGGACTGATCCATGACCATATGGAACTTTGTGTGTCCAACTGACTTATTCAATACACTGAGAACCAAAATTGGTCTCCAGTCTTCTGTTTTCTTTGGCACTAAAAAGAATCTTGAGTAAGTTCCGGATTCCATTTGGTCTGGTTGGACTTCTTGGATGACTCTTTTTCTTAGCAGCTTTTGGATTTCTAGTGCTGCTGCTTTCCTCTTATTGAGTGGAACATTGGGAAATATTTTTAACAACAGAGGAGGTAAGGAAAATGGAATTTTGTAACCTCTGGAAATAATTATCTGCACCCAATTGTCTTTTGTTATATCTAGCCAGGCTCTACGGTGCAAAGACTGCCTCCAGAGGTGGGCAATCAGGCCTCCTTTCAGGAGCGCTGAAAGGGTCTGATGGAAAAAGAATCTCTAGACCCCTGGTTTTGTGGGCCTCCTCTGCCACAGGGGTGTCACCTTCCATTATAACTCCCCCCTGACTCTGGAGGGAACTACTGTATCTCCACTTGTGTCCTGGAAAGGACCCTTGGACTTTCTGAACCACATTTTTCAACCTCTCCATTGATTCCTGGAAAAGGTCCTTTGAGGAGTCAAAAAACACATACCCACTGCAGAGCAGATCTTTCCTTTTTTCTCACACCTGGACAGTGTGTCCTTCACTGTGGGGCCAAACAAAGAAGTGCCATCAAAAGGAGCATTGGTGAACAAAGACTTGAAGGGCCCCACAAAATCACAAAGGCACATCCAGGCATGCCTCCTGATGGAAATACCTGAACCAGCGGCCCTTGAGGTGCCTTCTGCATCATGCAAGATCTGCCTCATGGAAGAATTAGATGCTGCTTGTAGGGTAGCCAAATGAGAGACTACTGAAGATAGAGCCTCTGCAGTTTCAGTTTCAGAAAGAGATTTCAATAGATCTTTAATCAAATCTCTTTGAAGTCTCATAAAATATGCAAGATAGTTCAGCAATCTGAGTGCAAAAGTCTCTAAAGCATAAACATGCTTCCCAAATCTGTCAGCCACCCTAGACTCTCTGTTAGGAGGATGGACAGTGGAACTCTGTTCCTCAAGTTCCTTTTTTATGGCTGCTGCCACAACCATGACTACTAGCACCCCGTTACCCCACAATTCCCTTCCTACTGGTGGAACCAGAATCCAGTCTGGTGTCTTGGGGTTTGCCTCAACCATATCATGTTCCTTCCATTCCTGCCTAGAGACCAAATCAATGAGCTCATCGGTGGGTGGAGTAACTCATGAGGTAGATGGGCCAGCTCCAAAAGCCTCTAGAAATACTGATCGTCTGGAGAAGGGTCTTGGGAAGATCAGCCACCCTTCAGCTTAAGGATCTCAAGAAAGTATCCAAATGGGATGGCATCAAGTAGTGATTTTGGGGACCCCTCTTCTTCATCAAAATCAGTATCCTCAGTGATTGACTCTTGAGGAGAGTCCAAGTGTATCCTTTTGGACTTTCTCTTCCTAGGGACTTCCTTGGTGATGTGGCCTGGTGAAGTATCAGAAGAGATTAGGATACCCTACTGGGTAGTTTGGAAGCTATAAGCAGACTGTCCCTTTGGGTTAGAATGTTGAGGCTCACAGTGCAAGGTCACCTGAAAAGTACAGGGTGGATCTAAGGGGAAGGGTCCATCTCTCCTGCTGGAGCAGAGAACACTTTCTTCACAACATCAAAGGCAGATAACTCTGGAGAGAAGAAAGATAACAGAGCCAAGAAAGCAAATTTCTGGGCCATCAACTCCCACTCTGAGCACAACTCACCTGAAGCAGAAGTCAGAGCTGAACTATTCAATGCCAAGGCTCTAAGAGAAAGAGACAGCTCCTAAAACCTTAGTGTCACCTCTAGCCTACTGGATCCAACAGGGATGTTTTGGCTCAGAGAGTCATCCAGCTTCAAGGATGTCGGAGCTGATACACTCACAGAATTATTCAGATCTGAAGAAAATAGAAGTTATGTTCTTACCATAACATTCCATGTTAGTTGTCTTCTTCTCGCCTTCTTTCTTGCTGGATGGGTTCGGAGCCGACCTCGGCTCCGACTCGGCCACTCTAAAAGCTCGAGAGTTGGTTCCACCGGCTCGAGGCTCCCCTTATATCCCACAATGCTAGGC
This sequence comes from Protopterus annectens, assembly GCF_019279795.1. NCBI lineage: Eukaryota > Metazoa > Chordata > Ceratodontiformes > Protopteridae > Protopterus > Protopterus annectens. The sequence goes on from NC_056741.1 coordinate 886,189,703, forward strand.
GGTATTACCTCAGATCTCGTTTGTAAGCTAGGCCCAGCCAAAAAGTAACTCCAGAACCACTGGAAAAGGGAAAAACCCACCTCTATAAAAGGAAGGGAAGAAGGTGACCTGAAACCTGATGAAAGGAATATATGCAAAGTATAGCATATACCTATATACAATAGAGGTGGTAGAAAAAGAGGTCACAATCAAACTCCTCTAGGTCTGTCCAGGCTAGGGGGAAGGAGGGTGGGACGCAAGAAAGAAGGCGAGAAGAAGACAACTAACATGGAACGTTATGGTAAGAACATAACTTCTATATGTTAAGTTGTCCATCTCGCCTTCATTCTTGCTGGATGGGACCGCGTCCCTAGCACCTTGTCCCGGGTGGCCTATCGGAACAGACTCTTGAGAACAGTGGAACCAAAATTAGCTCTATGTCTAGAAGCTAAATCCAACTTATAATGAGAAACGAAAGTGTGAGGAGTAGCCCAAGTAGCCGCTGCACAAATGGTGTCAATAGGCAGCCTGTCTTGGAAGGCTATAGAAGTAGCCAAAGCTCTGGTGGAATGGGCCTTAGGTTTGTTAGGCAGCTTTTGGTGTCTAATTTCATAAGCAAAAGAAATCAGAGATGTTAGCCATCTAGAGAGTGATACCTTCGAAACTGAAAGTCCCTTTCTGCCTTCTGCATAAGAGACAAACAACTGGTCAGTTTTCCTGATCTGTTTGGTTCTATCCAAATAATACCTTAACTGACGATGAACATCTAGCCAATGCAATTTTTGTTCAGACCTGTTAGAATAGTTAGGAAAAAACACAGGGAGGTCAATGCTTTGATTTAGGTTAGACGCAGAGGCTACTTTAGGTAAAAATGATGGATTGGTTCGTAAGGACACCCTGTCTTTATGAAACAATAGATATGGTGGTCGACTGCTGAGTGCATGTTCTGAGACCCTTCTAGCTGAAGTAATGGCTACCAGAAAGAGAGTCTTCCAGGATAGCAATTTCAATGAACAGGAAGCTGCAGGTTCAAAAGGGGGGAGAATCAAAGATGTGAGAACTAAATTAAGGTCCCAAGAAGGAGGAGGATTTCTTATAGGAGGTCTGAGAAGAAAAACTCCTTTCAAAAAAGCTTTGCAAAGCTTGTGAGACATGATGGTAGAATCTGAAATGCCCACATGAAAGTTAGAAATAGCTGCCAATTGAACTTTAAGAGTAGAAGGAGATGAACCTGCATGGAAGAGTTCAGCTAGAAATTCAAGGACTATTTGGATGGAAGCAGTGAAAGGATCTATGTCCCTTCCTTGAGCCCAATAGGCAAAACGTTTCCACTTACTAAGATAAATCTTCCGAGTGGAAGATTTATGGGAAGCTATCAAAATATCTCGAACAGAGTGAGATATTTGAGGAAGCCTGGCTAAGGTTGGAATTGGAGGAACCAAGCAGTGAGGTTCAGAGAGGGGAGGGAGCGATGTAACTGACCCAATTGATGGATCAAAAGATCTGGAACTAGGTCCAGATGCCAAGGTTGCTCCAACAGAAATTGATGTAGAAAGGGGAACCAAACCTGTCGAGGCCAGTAAGGAGCAATGAGGATCAATGAGGCCTTCTGAGCGATAGCTTTCTGTATCACTTGAGAGACTAGTGGGAAGGGAGGAAATGCATACAGAAGTCCCCGGGGCCAGACTTGGACTAGAGCGTCTCTGCTGGGCTGGCCTGGTAACGGGAATAGGGTGAAATAATCTCTGCACTTGCTGTTTTGGGGAGTAGCAAAAAGGTCGCAGCAAGGCTGACCCCACTTGAGAAAAATTTTCTCCAGAATAGAATCTTTCAGAGACCACTCGTGAGGCATGAGGATAGCTCTGCTCAACTTGTCCGCGATTAGATTGGACTTCCTGGGGATGTGCGTTGCTATCAGAAAACGCTGAGAAGAAATCGCCCATTGCCACAGTGCTTCTCGACATAGGGGATAGGACCTGGTTCCGCCTTGTTTGTTGATATACCACACTACAGACATACTGTCCGTCTGGATTGCTATCGTTCCCAAGGGAAGAGAGTCTTGAAGGGCTTGCAATGCTAAAAGCACTGCTCTCATCTCTAGAACATTTATATGCAAGTGGCATTCGTCTGGTTGCCATATGCCCTGGACTGTTCTGCCCTGATAATGCCCCCCCCACCCGATCAGGGAGGCGTCCGTTGTCAGAGTAGCAACTGGAGGGGAAGGAACAAAGGGTCTTCCCAGGGAGAGCTGAGGGGAAGACATCCACCAAAGAAGATGATTCTTGCATGCTTGCGTAATCATAATGGTGTGGGACATCGGAAGTTGTTGGTATGACCATTGTGTGAAGAGCATCCATTGAAGGATTCTCATGTGGAATCTGGCTAATAAAAGTAGAGGGATAGCAGCCGCCATAATCCCCAGTACTTTCAGAACTAATCTGGCTTTGACTCTGTTGCTGTGGAAGAGAAGGAGACCAGTTTGCGTATGTCTGCTATTCTTTGGTCTGTTAGTCTCGCAGACATGTTGACTGTGTCTAGATTTGCGCCTATGAAGGTAATAGCACGACAAGGCGACAAAACAGACTTTTCGCAATTTATTGAGATGCCTAACTTTTGACAAATGCGAAAGGTGTAGTCTCTGGCCATTAGAAGAAGATGCTTGGTAGGAGCTGTGAGGAGCCAGTCGTCCAAATATGGAAACACCTGGAATCCTTGGCGTCTCAGGTGAGAAGCTACCACTGCCATGCATTTGGTAAACACCCGGGGGGCAGTGGTGAGACCAAAGGGCAGGGCTCTGAATTGAAAGTGACTGATTCCCAGCCGGAAGCGGAGAAATCTCCTGGAGCGTCTGTTCATTTTTATATGATAGTACGCATCCTGGAGGTCTATAGAGCACATCCAGTTTTCCTTTCCCAAAAGGGGTAGGATGGATTGTAGCGTGACCATCCGAAATCTTGTTTTCTTGACCGACTTGTTCAAGATACTAAGATCCAAAATGGGTCTCCAGTCCCCTGTTTTCTTTGGAACCAAAAAGAATTTGGAGTAGATTCCGGATCCTTGCTGGTCTGCTGGCACTGGCTGAATGGCTCTTTTTGCAAGCAACTTTGAAATTTCCAACGCTGCTTGGTCCCTTTGAGCGGGTGGAACATCTGGAAGGGATTTTTTTGATTGATTTGGAATACGAAAGAATGGAATGGAATAGCCTTCGGAAATGATGGACTGTACCCACTTGTCTTGAGTTAGGGATTGCCAGGCTTCTGGGTACAGTGACAATCTTCCCCCGACTGCCTCCGAAGGTGGACAGTCGGGCAACACCTCAGGGATGCTGGAAGGGCTTATTGGAAAAAGTTTCTCGATTGCCCTGGTTCTGGGGACCCCCCCTGCCTCTAGGGCGACGTCTACCATTATTGTTCCCCCCTCTGCCTCTGGAGGGGAACCGACTCTGTGCGTCAGGCAAAGTCCCTTGAGATTGTTTGCGGAACCACATTTTCCCACTTTTCTGGCCTTTGGGGTAAGGCCTAGAAGGAGTAGAAAAACGGACTCCGACGACAGAGTTTTGCCATCCGTCTCGCACCTCGTCAAGGTTTCTTTCACTTGAGGACCAAAGAGAGATGATCCATCAAACGGGGAATTAGTGAAAGACGTTTTAAAGGGGTCCGCAAAATTGCATAGCCGCATCCAGGCATGCCGGCGTAAGGCAACACCTGTCCCTGCGGCTCTGCTCGCTCCATCAGCCACATATGAAAGGAGGCGCATGGAGGAGTTAGCTATAGAATTTAGGGTAGCCAGCTGAGCGTTCATCTTGTCCTGAAAACCCGCAGCTGTAGGATCCTTCAACATGTCACTCGCTTCCTTGATCAAATCTCTTTGAAGACGAGTGAAATGGCATAGGTAGTTCAGCGAACGCATAGCAAAGGTTGCTGACGAAAACATCTGCTTCCCATACCTGTCCATAGACCTAGATTCCTTGTTAGGAGGATGGACAGGCACCGAAGGATCAGCTAGTTCCTTCTTAGTGGCAGCAGCTACCACCATAGCATCCACAGAAACTCCCTTGGTCAGAAATTGTTTATCTGTTGGTGCTGTGATAAACTTTGAAGGTCTCCTGGGGGTGGGGTCCACTGAGTCAGGAGCCGTCCAAGCCTTTTTTGCTACCACCTGCATGAGGGGGTCAAAGGGGGGGGACACCCAGGAGGTGGAAGGGCGAGAGCCAAACGCCTCAAGATACACAGATTCATCCTCCGAAGGGTTAAGGGCTGGCCAATTTCCCCTCTGTTTCAGGATTTCTAGAATGTCTGCAAAGGAGACATCTTCAGAAGGGGAACGGGGGGAACCCTCGGAATCCTCTAAATCTGTGTCAGAGGTGACAGACTCAGGTGAGTCTATGTGCTTCCTCTTACACTTTCTCTTCCTAGGGGGCTCCCCTGCCAATTCAGGAGAGGCCTCGGAAGAGGATGAGATCCCACAGGGGATTCTTGAGGAGCTGGCTCTCTGCGGTCTGGGATGAGGGAGTGAGTAGACATAACCTGAGGCACCGAAGAGGGAGGGGCAGACGGAGCCGACTGTGGAGTTGAACAAGGTTCCAACACACTCCGCATGACCTCGAACGCACCCCTGTCAGGCAGAGCCAGAGGTCCCCGCTCCGAAAAGCTGAGAACCCCCCTCGGCACCGACAGTGATGGCTCCGAGGCCGATGTCGGAGCCGAACTCACCAGCGCCGAGGCACCGAGAGGGAGAGCGGGGTCGGACAAGGGTCCGATGCCACTCACCCCCTCGGAGCCGACGAGGGAAGTCCGGCGCTGAGATTCTTCCAAGGAAGAAATCGGAGCCGACGACGGAGCCGAAGACAATTGTATCGGCTCCGACGCTACCACAGTCTCGGTTCCGAAACGCCCCGGCTCCGAGCTCAAGGGAGTCGGAGGAGAAACATTTTGAGGGACAGGGTCAAGCATCGACTGATGAGTCGGGCTCTGAAGCATTTGGGCCAGTGCCTCGGACTTAAGAAGTCGACTCACTACCCTCTGAAGGTCATGATCCGAAAGCCTCGATGACCTAGAGGAGTGAGATCTATGGCTCCGTTCAGACAGCAAGGGAGATGCTGGAGCTGAATGAACGGAGCCAAGGGACGGTGACCTAGACCTCTTTCTAGATGTCGGCTCCGATGGTCTGATCGGAGCCGACACAGGAATTTCCAATGCCTCGGCTCCAGCCGGAGCCGAGGAAACCACAGAAGCTGCAGTCTGACACTCATCGGCTCCAGCCGGAGCCGATGTAGCAGGAGGTTTCGAAGCCTTAGGCCTCGACTCAGAAGCTGGAGTCGAGGACCTAGAAGCCTTAGAGGGTTTGCCCGAAGTAGCAGTAAGGGATCCCTCAGGCTTAAGCAAACCTCTTAAAATGAGTTTATTTTTTCTTTCCTGCAGGACTCTAGGGCTGAAGCCATGGCATACAGCACAAGAGTCCTGCAGGTGTAAAGGTCCCAGGCAGTACACACAAGAAGTGTGACCGTCTGTCAGAGACATTTTCTGACAGCACGAGTCACACTTCTTGAAGCCTGAGACCTTTGAGTCCTTAGACATTGTCAAGGAAAGTGTAACCACACACACACTCAAACACACCGATTACACTTTACACAAGTTTAACTAGAAAAAATTACACTTTACACAAGTTTTTCTAGATCCCTAACAAAAAACACATACACTCCACTAAGGGGATGGAAGGGCCCGAAGGCCTGTGGGAAGAACTTATAAGTTCTTTGTGGAAAAAAAGGTGGATAAACAGAAGGAAAAGGGTCTAAATCCACTAATTTAAGGGAAATAACTATAATAGGTTAAATTAAAGGGGTTTAAATAGACTATAGATTACTCTATAATAACTGACCTGAAGCCGGTAGAAACCAAACACCTCGATCGCTGTAGCGGCAAACGAGATCTGGGGTAATACCGCCTAGCATTGTGGGATATAAGGGGAGCCTCGAGCCGGTGGAACCAACTCTCGAGCTTTTAGAGTGGCCGAGTCAGAGCCGAGGTCGGCTCCGAACCCATCCAGCAAGAATGAAGGCGAGATGGACAACTTAACATGTGCTTTCTTTGGATCTGAACCAGATAGGCCTGGAATGCTCAGATCTGATGACTCTAAAAGAACAGAGAAGGAGATATAATGGGTGGAGTAGTGGAATATCAGGCTTCCTGACCTGAAGGGGTAGGAGCCATAAGAACTCCCATCTGAATTTGTGCTGTGAGGAATTTCCTCATCATTCTCTCCACATCTGCATCAGTGAGGCTCCTACAGGAATGAGAAGATACCAGGGGTGGAGATTTTCTACTTCTGCACCAATTAATGTTTATTTTATTTTTCTACATCTATGTTCTTGTCAGAGCTTTTCTCCCCGGGCCTCCACCGAAAATGGACTCTTTTAGGCCCAGTGGACATTCCCAGTAAACAAATGCAATAAATAAATAAATAAATACATTTAGAGTGCCTTTTCAAAAAAGGGGAAGGCAGTCTGGACAGAACTAGGTCCAAATGGGGGATTATGTGGTACTGTGTAGAGGTTTTGGATCCAAGACATTAGTATCCAATGTAGATTTGGTCAGATCCAAAGAAGGTCAGATCTTAACAAGCTTCGGATCTGACTTCTGCACTATTTTTTGGAGGTTCCAACGAGGAAGTGGCAGAAGGCTCCAAAGGTTTAGAACTTTTCAATGGGCATTTAGATTTCTGTTTAGGGAATTGAGGCCCAGTGATAGCTTCAGAAAAAGAGGTGGGCAGCAAACACTTTAATATTAATTTATTTCTCCTGTTAGCAAGAACGCGAGAATTAAACTTATTATAAATGCTGCAATCTATCTTTAAATGATCTGGGCCCAAGCAATATACACAAACAGAATGGGCATCAGAGATATGCAATTTGTGCCCACACTTCTCACATTTCTTGAATTCTGAAGGGCCTTTTTTCGGATATCCTGTCAAAGAGATATCAAACCAAAAAATATACAACACTAACAACTTTTTTTTTAAACTAAGAAAGGACAGACAAGTAAAGTATCTCCAATGGTACTGAAGAAATTACACGAGGTGTAATAGAAAGGAAAAGGTAATCATACCAAAAAGGAAAATTTAGAATATACAAAGCATATATAAGTTGGGAAGGAAAACTAGGCCTACCAGCAATGGTAGGTAAAAGTTTACACTGATGAGTGTATGAAAGGAGCTTACAAATACAGACAAAAAAAAAAAAGATGTATATTTAACAGATAAACTGTTTGAAAAGGAAAAATATATTAGAAAAACTTATCTCCCACTCTATGACTCAAAAGCTGAAGGCAACCACATCTAGGCGCAAAAGTGGCAAACGAGATCTGGGGGATGTTAGGAATTGTTGCACTACAGGTAGGGAAGGAGTTTGAGGGTTTTTTGGAGGCCACAAGCTAGTGTAATGGCTGAGTCAGATCTGAGGACTGGATCTGAACCCATTACTTGAGGAATGAATGAAAAGTGACATCCGATTGAATATTTCTACCTCTCAATAACACTTGTAGTTATCAGAGTATGGAATTAGCAAGACACAACATTAATGTAATCAAATAATAAACTTGTATGGTTATAGAACTGTTGAAGGACATCCGAGTAATATCTGACCTTAATCTATATCTTTTAATACAGGAGTTTAAGACAATCTTTGATGGATGGAAACTCTTAAAATTCCTATTCCTTACAAAGATAAAGGCAATTAAAATAGTTTGCTTTCCAAATTTCTGTTCTCTGCCATTCACATCTGCTTTTTAATAGAATTGTCCAATCTGGAGAAGATTAAAAAATATTTTCCTGGACTTTTTTATGGGGGGATGACCACCTAGGGTGTTAAAATAACTAGCAATTTTGAAGGGTGGACTAAGTTCCCTGACTTACATAAACATATAAGGTCCATAGCAATGTGCCAGTGTTTGCAAGTCTGAACACTCCCTTTTGGCTGCTATCAGAATTTGTATTGACTCAGAGGTGTAGAATTATTTTACTGAAAAGTAAAAACAAAACGAGGGAAACAGAGGTTTTGGAAGAACAGATTTAGGGACATTTTTCAAAGACAAGTAAAAATACTAGGTACAAGGAAACAATTTAGAACACTCACAATATCTAATATGGGGGTTAGGGGATGATATAATGGTTAAGGTTTACCTAATGGACACAATGTACATGGCTTGAATCTTACCTTTGAAAGAAAAACTGGCTAGGCTGAAAATGGCCCACAAGGGTAGCTGGCCTAGTACCTCCCTATAAACCTATGAACCAATAACAAAGTAATAAAGAGATGAAGAGTGGATTGATCATGGTTTCTACTTATGGCAAGGCTTGATGTCACAGAGTGGAGGGGGATTTCATTGATATCAGGAATGCCTAGACAAACACCAGGTACAGCACTGAGATTATGGCACTTAATTCCAGCTAAGATCCATGATTTTAAGGATTAGAATAACACACCAAATGAAATGAGGCACACTCCCTGTAAGTCAATATATTTAACATATTTTCAGTTCTAGGATCTACCAGAAAAGGCTGTCATCAACAATTTACCAGTTGAGAGAACAAAATCCAAAGCTAAAAAAGGTAAAAAATGCAGTTGGTCAGAACCCATAGGGCTTCTGATATCTGAAAGTAATATAAGACAGCTGGGGCTTTAAAAGATTTCTCCTCTGAGCCAATGGTACAACTCACATATTACAAGTTAATGCATCAGTGGCATCACTTTCTGTGATGAATATATGGCAGGATGTGTTCTTCAAACCACAGATGCTGGAAATGCAATGCTTGCAGTATGGTTTAACTTATACATGATCTGGAATTGTCCAATTAGTAAATGCATTTGGGAGATAATCTCTGACACTGCTTCATGAACCTTCAAGCTGAACCTATATAGTTTTAGTGAGATAGGGTACTGGCTTCATGATATGGATGCAGAAGATGTATTAACAGTCATAGGCGTTATTGTCAAAGAATGGAGATCAGATCCTGGAGGCATCTTGGTTAAGACTGTTTCTTGAGTAGAGGTTATAGAACAGTTATAAAAGAAACAAAATGTGCCAAATAATTTACAGATTAGTTGACAAACTTTTTTTTTTTTGTATGGTGTAGAATGTATTTGGAAAACTACTTGGGCAAGACAGTTATAGATAAAGTACATCATGGAATTTGGTTTGGAGACAAGGGTCAGGTTGTTGGATATGTTCATCTATCTAAATATTCTTTTTTTTTGTAATTTCAGTCATGCTAGCAAAATGTTGACTTTGACTATGTTCTGTTAATAAATAGAATTTGTTTTAAAAAAGCACTAGTTACAGTGGTTTAGATTGAACCTTACAATAAAATTAAGGAAAGAGGATTTATCTTCAACAATAAATACTCTGAAAACCCTATCCCCTTGGCAGAAAAAACAAAGTCATACTGTAGTGATGGGGATAGAACATACTGCATCAGATAAGCTCAGATCTGGGCAATTTCCTGTTTATATTTGCTTAGATGAAATGTTCAAGTTACGTTACTGGTTAAAAACAATAGCTGCTTGACCCTTTAATAAAGCTCAGAAAGAGTGAGGTACAATGTTTTGTGGAAAGTGTTCCACATAAACCAGTGATCACGACAGTACAGTTATACAAGTCCTAATTACATGTAACAGTAGATGTTTGAATTCTTCACTACCTCAGTGGCATTTGGATTATCTACCAAGGTAACCAAGTACTACCACCTTTCAAAAGCTCAGACTCCCCTTCCTCTCCCTCTCTCTTCCTGTGACAGCATATCCCGAGAAGGAAGCCTACAGCTGTCACAGGAAGGGAGTGTTCAGACTTTTTCACTTCCAAAAAGAAGGAGAGAAAAGTACCTGAAGCCAGAATTATCCAGAAAGAGTAAATTTGCAGCCAAATACAATATCATATAAAAACTAAATGCAACAAACCAGGTCAAAGAGGTTGAAACCCACCTCAACTATGCACAATCTGGGGGAATGTCAGGTGGGTGTTGACACTGAGGCAATGAGGAATTCAAACACCTACTGTTACAGGTAAGTAGGACTTACATAACTGTACTATGTTCATCATTTCCACTGCTTCATTGGCATTTTGTATACATTCCCAAAGTTTACCATACCTGGGAAATGGAAGGATAAGGATCCACTAGCCACTGGAGAATGGTCCTACCAAAGGACCTTGAAAAGAAATCCAGTTAGTAGTGATTTGTGAAGGTATGAACAGAGGACCAGGTTGTGGCCTCTACATTGCTTCTAGTGTCAACTCCTTTCAAATATGCCATCAAAGAAGATAATGCCCTAGTTCAGTGAACCTTTACCTTGTCTAGAAGAGATCTACCATGGCAGGGCTAACACAAAACATTAAAAGAGGGCAACTACTGGTCAGTAGTTTGCTTAGAGACAGGTTGACCTTGTTTAGCCCCTGCAGAGGAGACAAACAGCTGTTCAGCATTCTAAAGGGTTTGTTCTGTTAAGGTAGCACCTGAGCTGCCTATGCACATCCAAAGTATATAGAATCTTTTCTCTCTTGTTTTTATTTGATCTTGACAGAACACTGGAAGACTGCTGGCTTGATTCAAGGTAAACTCAGAAACAACTTTAGGCAGGAATGATTGATTAGTGCATAACACCACCCTGTCCTTGTGAGAAATCACATAGGGTTGGGCCCAGATGTCAGAGCAATGAGTAGAATAGTCTACCATGTAATGAACCATAAATGAGCTACAGGGGTGGGTTCAAAAGGAGATAAGGTCAAATTTTTCAAGAACACAGTTAAGAACCCAGGGAGTAAGAATTTGCTTTGGGGGGGGTGTCTCATGTGCAACAGCCCTTATCCTTTCATAAATTGTTTGACACCAAAAAGATATGAGAGAGAGGAATCAAATGGCAGACAAGCTGAGATGACCACAAGATGCATTTTGATAAAAGCTTATGACAAACCATCTAAGTAGATCACAGAAATATTTCAAAATCAAAGAGGTGTAAACCTTTTTAGAATCTCTGTTATTGGCTAGGCACCACCTAGAAAACCTCATCCACTCATAAAATTAAGATTTTCACATCCTCATGGAACAAGTCTTAAAAGATATCAAAACAGAATCATCTAGGCTATCAGATGAAATTGTTCTTGTTGTGAAGTACCATTTGACCCTGATGCAATGTGAGCAGATACAGCATGTGAGGAAGCTTGTGGTAATTAGCCTTGGTCAATTCCATTAAAAGGGAGAACCAACTTTGCCTAGGCCAAAAGGGGCTTACCACAATGATCTTTGGTAATTCTCTCTGAATCTTTAGAAGTACCTTGAAACTCATTGGGAAGGGTGCAAATGCATACAGGAACATTCCTGACTATGGGAATGACAGAACATCTGTCTTCTAGGCATAGCTGCAAGGATGTCTTAGAATCTTTTCAGCTGTCTGCTTTGAAAGGAGGTGAACAGATCAACTTTATTTTTACCACATCTGGATCATGTCCTAGTAAACCTCTACAAGGAACTTCCACCCATGAGGGTCTGTTCAGGATCGTCTAAGTCTATCTGCCACTGTGTTTTGCTCTGACAGAATGCAAGAGGCCTGAAGAGTCAAAGAATCCCATAGAGCCAGCTGACAGGCCATCATTGCCAACTAGTAAAGTGGGCATGACCTTATACCCCTTTAATTATTCAGATACCACATCATGGTAATGTTGTCAGTGACCACTAGAAGAGAACCCACAGTCCATAAATATTGAAGAAATTTTAAGGCATGAATCACTGCCAACATCTCTTTTATATGTATGTGCTTTGGCATGTCCTGAGAACCACACAAGCTTTGCACTTGAAATTCAATGGCCACTACTTCCCACACAAAATCTGAAGATTCCATCCAGACAGATAGACAGACTGGATTGGGGTGTAAAGAGAGAAAGGGAGTCTTGGATTCAGAGACAGTTGGTTCCACCACCACTGCAGTTCCTGTTTTTCAATTCCCAGTACTGTTACCTAAAAATTCAAGGGATGAAGGTGCTGGGTCCCACAATTCTTCAAGTACTACTGAATTTTTCTCATGTGTGGTCTCACTAGTAGTATAATGAGGATCTTTGTGCCATGAGGCCCTGAATTTTGAGGAACTCCCTTGCTGAGGCCATGTTTAGAAGACAGAAATTCAAGAAAATACCATGATAAGTCAGAACTTTCTCTTCTAGTAAGAAGGGCATCCTTTTTACTGTGTTTGTCCAACATCCCAAGAAAACAATTCATTGAGAGGGTGTAGAAAGACTTTGGAAGATTCCTTTTGAAGCCTAGGTACAAAAGAAGGGATACAACCTTGTCTAAGGACTCCAAGCAGTTGGATGTAGAATCTGCTCAAATCAGCAAATTGTCTAAATAAGGAAAATGTGGATGTTTAGGGATCTGCAATGGGTAACCACTGGGGCCAGACACTTTGTAAACACTTGAGGCGCAGTAGATAGCCCAGAGGGTAATGCATAAAACTGATAATGTAAGCCAGGCACAACAAATCTCAAACATTCCTGAAATTGGGAGGAAACAGGATTATGATGATAAGTGCCCTTGAGATTTAGAGTCACCATGAAACAGTGGTCTGGAAGTAATGCTAGCACCAACTATAAACTGAGCAGGTTGAATGTCAGAACTTATAGAAATGTGTATAGAAAGACAATCTAGTATGGGTCTTCAGGAGTGCTCTTTTTTTTGGTACCAAAAAGCTTTTTATGTAAACTCCTTTGCTTTTGTGTATCGCAGGCTCTGGTTCTATGACCCCTGCTTCTACCATGTGATAGATCCCTAAAGGGAATAGCTCTGTTTGGTCTGATGGGTGTGCAGGAGTTCCACTGAAAGGGGGAGGATTTTCTATCTACTGCCAAGGGTATCTCCCCCAAATTATACTCAAGGCCCTGAGACTATTTGTAGCCAGGCTGCAGTGTTGAGAGAGAGCCTGGAGGGAGGAGAAAGAAAATGAAGGAAGGACAGGAGGGGGGTAAAGGTGCTCTTTGACTCAGCATAGTCATTCCTTTGCAGAGGTGATCCTTTTTTGGAAAGGAACTCCTCTTGTTTGGTTTTGGAGAATTATCCTCCTGCCATTTTCTTTTAGATCCCTGAGTTTTGTTTGGCAGGAATTTTTGTTTGCTCTGCCTCTTGAAGGAAGATGCCTTGTGTGGGGAGAACTTGGGTATATGAAATACCCTAGATAACTTATTCATTAATTTGCCTCTATCATCCTACTGTTTAAGAGCCTGTACAACAGAGAGTTCAAACACCAATTTAGAACTTAAAGATGCATTCAAAATTTTAGCTTTTAAAACATCAGATAGGTTTTGATTATGTAACCAAACATATCATCTTAATACAACAGAAGCAGCAGCATTTCTCGAAACTGTATCTGCACATTCAGGCACACCTTTCAAATCATGTTTCAAAATGTGAGTCAAATTAGAAAAAATTTATTTATATAAGACTTTTGTTCTGCAGGTAAGGAAGCAGCAAAGTTCATCCAAGCTGCATCCTTACCTGCAGAACAAAAGGAAGCAGCAAAATCATCCAAGCTGTACACAAACTGTAAAATATGTTTTCACATATTGCCTTGATAATTTAATATTCTAAAGTCTAGATTTCTAGAAAAAGACACCATTTTGCTCTGAAGATCTGACTATTTTCTCTCTTTATTAGAGGCATTGAATTAGATGAAGCCAGGGACCTTTTATTTGAAGCAGGCAGCTAGAGATACTGCAGCTGGGTCAGTAGTCAAATGAGAAAAGAGACCTGTCATATCCCAGTATACCCTATGTTTTCTCTGATTCTTTTTAGGGACTGCTGGAATAGATACTGGTATCCTGCAGGCAGCTTTACAAACATCTTCCAAGACCGGTAAGAGAAGGGAGATAACCACAGAACTGGGCATCTCATTCTCTGTAAGGTCATATATGCCTAGCTCTGTCCAGACTACTCCCAAGCAACAACATTACTAAATCTAGCCATAATCTCAGGAAAAAGGAACACTTGTTTGGACTTAAGCTAAGGTTCACCTACCAAAGAGTCAGAGTGACTGGACTCAGCATCAGCAAGGAAATCACCATTGTCATCAGCAGATTCCTCATCATTATCTGAAACAACAGAAAGGCATCTACCCAAACTAGCACTAGAGTCATGTATGGGAATACAACCTCTAGAATTAGCTGTACACAGAACACACCTAGCCAAGGAAACCACATTGGCCTTATAAGCAGCTATAATCTGATTATCAGATGAAGGATGAAGCTTCTTTTTCTTTTTTTTGTGAACTTCACTACTAGATAAAATATCTCAGGAACAGAGTATTATGTCTGGCAGCCACACTGCTTCTGCACCTAAAAGGTTTGGCTTTCCCACATACCTCTCAACTGTCCAGATTTTCATGGAATGTCCACATTTTTGTCTCATATTTTTGGTCTGTTTTTCATAAAATTTGAAAATTTGCGGTTTTCTTAGAAATCACTGAGGACTGGTCACTAAATAATGATACATCTGAGTTTCAGACTTCATATCATTCAGAACATCTGAGTTTCAGACTTCACATCATTCAGAAAATGCATGCTAACACAAATCCTGTTATTCAAGCAACTTTGTAAGTTTATAAGAGGAATATTGCAATATTTGAACTCATTTCTTATTTTTGGGCCTTTGTTGTACCCTCGCTATTTTAGCATTTGTTCAGATTTTTTGAACTAAGAAGTTGGCAGGTATATTCTCCCATACCTGTGCCTGGTACTGGAACAACCCTGCAGGATGTGTCTAAACCCTCATCCATACAGGCTTGCAAAGCTACACTAGAGAGAGATGGAGCAAAAGCTATGTGGACTGTGTGACAAGCAGTGGCTGTGATAGTATAACTATAGGCTGAGGTATATTTTATTTTATTTTTTTTTTCTTTTTAGATGCAAACTGATTTGATAGGGGGTACCAGAGTTAAGATCCATCAAATCAGGGGAAAGAACACCAGTCAGAATAAAAAAACTGACAGTACTAGATAAAATATCACAATAAGCACTTAAAAGTTTCTAGTTATATGTATGTCCCCATAAAATGAAACTCTGCCAGACTGTTTTATTATCACAAAAACAGTTTAAATTGTGTTCAGAATTCTTTCACAACTGACAAAACTTAAAATTCCCAGTACACAAAGTCCAAGCATCAAAGCAGCCAATGTGTCAAACCAGTATTAAAAATTAGCTCCTCACACTTTAATCACATTAAGCTGCAATAAAATGATGTTTAATAGCAATTTAAACTGTATTTTCTTGTCAGAGACAGTAAAATCTCCACAGTACATTCAAATAACAATTTGTGGTAAAATAGAGTTCTAACGTTAAAAACACACAGGGCAGTCATACAGATAGGAAATAATGTATAACTGCTGAAAATATCAACTTCTGCAATATTTTCCTTTCATAAGATGACAATAAAGCAGAGTAACAACAGTAAAGATTTCTGAAACCCTAATGTCTAACAGCGCACATACACACTGTGCTTCTGAAAGAAATACTGAAAGTTTCTTCAGAAACAGTAAAAACAAGCAATTGACAGAGAGAGAAGCCAAATAAATGCTGGATGCTGTGAAGAGACAGAGGACATTCTTCTTTGGATGGTAGAAAAAGGCTGAACACTCACTTCCTGTGACAGCTGTAGGCTCCCCTTTCAGGATATGCTCAGCCAATCAGCTGTCACAAGAACAGAGAAGGAGGGGAGTTTGAGCTTTTGAAAGCATGCCAGTACTGAGTCCCCTCGGCAGATAACCTTCCAAATGCCACTGACATAGTGGGAATGATGAACATTTATAAATTATCAAGCAGAGAAGCTTTGCTGTTGTCTCACACTTCCATGACTCCACATACAAAAAGTGTTCTTGCTTCACACAGAAATGCCCAGGTGTCCTCCATGACACTTACCTGAATTGTAACAGAAGAATAAAACCATTTTAGCTGCTTACAGATAAACAGATTAAGTGACAATACCTGATCACAGTCATTTAGCTTTAGCTATGCAACATGTCACATATCACAGCTTAGAATATTGACTGTATTATTTATTAAAACTTTTTATAGAATGATAAATATATGTCGACCATTGTGAAAGTCCACTTGTACATTATAGTGGCTATACAGTAAAGCTGAAATTACCTACCTTATGTATGAATGAAGACAGTTATATTCAACATATGCCGTGCAGAAGACTAATGTGCTGGGGGATGTACTGCAGTTTTGGTTATTTGCAATACAGTATTTTAGTTTAGTGAGGAAGTTTGGGATTATTAAGCACTGTGCATATTACTTTCAATCCCTGTACTCATCTTCAAGGTAAGCAAAGCATGAAGCGTATCTTCACTTTCTTACTTTAGATCACTTTCTCATATGATGATGTTCTTATGCCTGATTGCTGCTGTGCTTCTCATTTCCAAGCAGTAGTCTGCCGACTGAAGTCACCCTTCCGCCATTTTTCTGTGCATTTGGACTCTTTAGCCTGTTATGGAAGACACTGAAAGTAGAGGCTAATATTTCAACCTTGGTTGTTAGACAGCATGGCAGCATTTATAACTGGGGCTTCAGAAGTGCAGACATATAGGAATGAAGTCACCAGACAGTTTGCATGTGGTGTACTTATAGTTTGCTATGAAGTGGCTATCTAAAATGTAGCCAGTTTTAGTATCTCCAATGCTCATGTTTAGTATTATTGCTTACTTGCTTTTGACTGAAGGTTGCTTTTAACGTGCAGCCATAGCAAATATATACAGTGTTCTTGTAGTTTATAGGTGCACCCCTTTTGATATACATACATAAGTGTAAATATATATATATATATATATAGAGAGAGAGAGAGACAGAGATTCAATTTTGTTTTTGTCTTTTTTCATGTTTTTATAACAGGCAGATAAATTAACATATTTAATCATTTGAACATAGTATTGTAGCTCAATTCAATACATTTATATGATTTTAAGAGGACCTTTCCTCTAGGGCAAAAGGTCACACCCTCTGAAAATGTACAAGCAAATTTATTTTCTCTTTTTTAACCTTTTTGGTACTTTTTTTAAAAAATGAGTTAACATGAATGTAATATATATTTGTATATATAAAAAAAGAAAAAAAAGCAATGCACATGTTTACATTTGGCAAGTTTATACAGCAGCAGTGAAGTTTAATTTTTAAATATATATTTAACATTTTGTGTTCTTCTATCAATATATCTACATTATCAGATGAGAAGCCCACAAGCATAGTATTACAGTTTTTTTTTAAGTTGAACACACAATTTGTTTTAAAAAAATAACACAACAATCCTCTCCAGATTTGTTGTCTGTCTTTCCATCTTTATTAAACCAAGGATGAAGAGAACCATCAATATGTTTCACATGGGTTAACTGTTGACCCTGAGGCCCATGGTAAAACACATGGCCTGAGAATGACAGCAGCTGGTAGTTTTGACCATGAGTGTAGGGATGGTATGTTGTATTAATTCATTATACAAAACTGATCAAAGAAAGGTTCCCCATTGGTCATTTCTGAAGTAATACTAAACAGATAAATCCATTTGTGAGACCTGGATTGTATTTACTCAAAATGAAATGTCATCCACCTTTGACAGAACATGGGCTTAAATTAAGTTTCCTTCTTTTCTCTCCCTACCCAGGTCATGCTGGTCTGCATATCAATTACATATCTTTTGAGAAATATTTTTCTCTGCTGTAGTACACAGAGGAAGGCTCATCATTCCTGCCCTCTATATTAGTAGATTCGGAGGAAGGCCAACACATGCAGGAAACTGTTATGGGAACCTGTCTGTTTCGCATGATTGTGCCATGACCATTAATGGCTCCATTTTACTCCCTCCCATGACCGTTAATGGCTCCAATTTACTTCCTCTCATGACCATCAATGGCTCCAAGTTACGCCCTTCAAAAGCATGTACCACACTCCATGGACTGGGATGTAGTGAGTTTGCTGCATCCCAACCCCACCCACCACCCCCACACACACTGCATTTACTCAATGGCTTATTTCTAGTCAAGCATAGCAAATGAAGAATGGTCTGTCTCTTCACCCTTTGGACATGAGTATCCTACTGGATTCTTGGTTTATTTACTGCCTAGAATGAGCTCTCCAGTACCTTGGGCTTATACCTGAATATCATTGATCAGCCCTGTGGGTATTAGTTTACTCAGGTTACTAAAAAGACTTATTCTGCTTTTTTTTTTTTTGCACTGTTGCTATTGTAGATAGGTACGTATTAATGTCTTGCTTCAAAGATGATTATAATCAGTTTATGAAACAGTCCTATTTTTTCTTGACTAGATTTTCTCCCTTTTAATTGTCAAAATCTTTCATTTGTCTTGGATGCCCAGAAATTTTGCCTACTGTATAATATGCAGCACATAGGTGACCAGGGGTGCACACTGTGTATCAAGACTATTTCTGACTTGGGCTGGAACCTGAAGTTAAACGTTAAGCTTTATGTAATAATAATAAAAAAGGCCAGAAAAAGACTGTATTGAATTTGTATGCTAAAAAAGAACTATATAATAGAGACAGTCAAGAGGCTGTTTCTTCAACTTTTTAAACACAGTTGTTTACAGTTACAGTATTTAAGGATAAATCATTACACCAAAGTCTCCATTAATAAGTGAATGCATAATCCAGAAAGGATACTAAAATATGAATCAAGTTATGCTAAAGCAGGAGAATGACTTTTTGGGTGTCATAGTGAATTTCTATATTTAATAATATAAATATAACTTTAGTCGCTCTTCCAGCATTACTTCATTAATTTATTTAATTCTGTACAAATAATCTATTTATTATTTTGTACAAGTTCAGTAGTAATCTCATAAACTGAAAAGCAATTTAGAAAAAAAGCATCCCATAACAAATTATGATCACGGTAATTCAATATTATAATAAACAGATTTATTGATCTCAAGAGGTGAGACACAGGAGTCTGACAAGCATAACACATTTTTATGATAAAGATACACTAAATATAAAATGACAATTTAGAATGCTGTTTTAGAAATCACAGTACTGCTGTGTACTTTACCTAAGCTGGGCTATACTTTTTTAGCACAAGTGGGGATTGTTTCTTCTCAGTTTTAGATATTTCAGAATACTGAAACTCACTAAAACACAGTATTCTGATACTTAAATGGATGCAACTGATAATATTCTCTAGCAGGACAAATTGCATTAGGCTCCCTCAGAAAACCCATAATGCTGTATATGCCCGACCAATTATAAATCTTGGTTTTCTCTTAGCTTTTTCAAAATTCAGTATGACTATGTGTATTTGCTGGCTCAGGAATATGATTCATTAAATCAAATGATGTCAACTCACCCAAATAGTTCTTAGGAAAATTATCTTCAGGAAACCAAAAAGAAAGAAAGAAACAAACAAAAAACAAATTTTATGAAGTGCAGCAACCCTCCTCTTGCATCTAATGTTGGAGGAAGCATCCATAAGTTATCTATACTAATTCCATAGTTGAACAACAGTGGGGAAAGGGAAAGTCAGATTTGCTGAAAGTGGTTTTCAGTGGAACCATTTTGGTATCTCAGGACTTAAATAAATTACCTTTGCTTAAGTATCAGTCTCCGTTTTAAGTCTGCAACACCTTTTGAGCTATTTCTAGTAATATAAGTTTTTACTCAGTGGTACTGTACCATATTTTAGCTCCAACAGACTAATCAGCTGATCTCTCACATATGTGGCTTTGACCCATTCTCTCAAGATAAGGCACATTATAGCAGGAGGATTGGTCTAGAGATCATCTCCACTGATATCAGTGACAATTTTTATCTTTTGAAATGCTGAGTATCAAGCTAGAGATCAGTGAATGACTCTTTCTTACTGATACTGATGTTTTGAGTGGAGCCTTTTAAAAATGTCCAGCTTACATTTGCAGTGCATAAGACTCAGTAATTAACCCCCATAATTTCAATTGACTTGAGCTTATACTTTCATTGACTCATCCTTTTGCTGATGTCATAATATACCCAAATATAAAGGCAAATAAGTTAATCAGAAAGTGGAATGCAGACTTCAAAACCCATAAGTCAGCTTTATCCATGTTTTAAACCTGAGATCAATCCAACTGTAACTCTGCAGGATTTACCTTATAATTGAGTCTCACTCTTCCCCTCATACCCGAGTTCCCTTATGCTTATCTTTGCTTTCATTATCTTATGTGTAAACTGTACCCACTTACTGCTAAAAAGTGATTTTAAAATATTATTTTTTATGAGAATAACATATGGTTATTTTTGATTAAAAACTCCTCCCAAGAATATCAGCCTATCTTGGTGGAAAGGTCTGTGCAACTGTGAGATTCTTAGGCTTGTGATGGTTTGAATATTATGCTTCTCGAACACTGGTCTGATAGGATGAGGAAGATGACAGTGATCCAGAATGTTCCTCCATTATGTTTCACTTACAGATTCTTAGATATCTCCCTCACCACTGCAAAACACTAGAGTGGTGTTCAATGACAAGTACATGGTGGTGGGTGACCCCTGGATCAGCCCAGAAAACTGTGTTGTAACTACCATATGGGTCCTACCACTCACTCGAAGCACTCCTTAAAATGGAGAACATTGACATTTGTGCTGTAACAGAGACCTGCTTAAAGGCAGCAGAAAGCACCCCTGCACTACCAGGCTATAAATCATTACACACCTTTTGGCCCCAGAATGTGGACTGAAGCTCCAAAGGTGGTGGTGTTTCCATATTCATAAAGGATGCGCACACCTCCAGACTGGTAGCCCAACATAACGCAACAGAGATACTTCAGGTGCAGCTAACATTAGGTAAGACAGCGATTCATGTCGTAGCAAGTTACAGGTCTCCAACCATGTCCCAAGACTCATACTCCACGTTCCTAAGCACCCTGGAGAATATTAGGTTCCAACTTAATACTCTCATACTGGGCGACTTCAACTACCCCTCCATTAACTGGGAAAACTACTCATGTACCTATACACTTGCCCAACATTTCCTGGAATTCATTAATTCCAATGCCCTGGACCAGCTCGTTCTTACCCCCACTAGCGGTAGCAACATCCTTGACCTGGTCATTACTAACATGGGCGACCGTTGCTCTACACCAGTAGTCAACTCCTCTCTGGTTAGATATGACCACAAACTAATCACCTTGGAAATCCACATCCCCCCCCCCCCACAAAGGAAACCACCATGAAATGCTTCTCCAAAGCTAACTTTGGGCTCCTAAAAACAGAGGTGGCTAACTTCACGGCACCCATGCAAATGGAGAATAGCTGCATGACCACCGAATCATACACCAATGCACTGTACAAACATGTACACAAATGCATGGATCTCACCATACCCAATAGAACCAAGACGCTCTGCTCCAAAAAAGGAAGCCAATCTGGTGGTTCCCTGCCATAAACAAACTCTACAACAGAAGGAGGAAACTGATGCAGACTAAGGTGAAGTCCCAAGACTGGAAAAACTCCCTTATCAGCCTCAACAAAAAGTTGAGATCCCTCATCAAATCCTCTAAAGCTAGCTATGAAAACAGAATTGCAGCAGGTAGTAAAGCAAACCACAAGGCCTTCTATAGTTATGTAAAGAATCTCCACCGAAATACCCAGATTTGCTCTGAGCTACTGCACAATGGTACCTCCTATACCGAGCCAATAGATATTGCCAATATACTGGCCGACAGATTCAGTGCCAATTTTACCCCCCAAAGGACCAATCACAATACCAGTAGATTGCCAAGCACCCAGTACAGAGTGAACTGGCACCTCACCTGTATGCCCTGTTCAATCACAGCCTCACCTCAGACTTTGTCCCTACCAAATAGAGCACTGCTATAGTCATCCCTCTCCACAAAGAAGGAGCGACTACAGACCCTGGGAACTATCGCCCCATTAGCCTGACAAGTCTGATATGCAAAGCTATGGAATGCATCATCATGGACCTAATAAACAAGGATATAGGGAATCTGCAAACTCTGGATCCCACACAGTTTAGTTTTCTGAAGGGTAGATCATGCATGTGAAGGGTAGATCATGCCTGCTCAACTTGGTTGACTTCTTTGAGTCACTCACCAGAGCTGTGGATGAAGGCAAGGTGGTTCATACAGCCTACCTTGATCTGCCCAAGGCCTTTGATACCATTCCCCACTCAGGAATCATAGAAAAACTCACTAAGCTAGGCATCAACCCCTATATAACTGGGGTGGGTTGCAAACTGGCTCACAGATAGAACCCACAGTGTGAAAGTAGCTGACTCCAAGTCAGACTGCTGACCAGTCACAAGTGGAGTCCCACAGGGATCAGTCCTGGGTCCTCTCCTGTTTGGTATCTACTTCTCAGAAGTCCAGGCCAACACAAAGAGACTCTGGCTGACAAAGTTCGCAGATGATTGCAAGTTGGGAACCATTATTAACTCCCCAAATGATGCTGACAGCCTACAGAAAGGCCTCACTGAGACCAACGACTGGTGTCATAACCATGGTCTTAAGCTCAATGCCAAAAAATGTGTCGTCATCCCCTTTGGGAAAAACACAGTTCCCATGAATTACCACATTGATGGCAGTCCTTTAAACACAGAAGGCGTTATAAGAGATCTGGGAACACAGGTTGACAGCAACCTCTTTTTTGACCACCACAATGCCACTGTGGTCAGAAAGTCCTTCTATGTGGCACATCTCATTACTAAGGGGTTTGCCTCCAGGAAGAAAGAGGTCATTGTCTCCCTCTACTCTTCCTTCATTAGGCCAATCATCGAGTACAATGCCGCATTTGGCATGTACCTCACTAGACACCTGCAACAACTGGGGAGGCCGCAAAAGTACCTCACAAAGAGAATCCTAGGCCTTAAACACTTGTCCTATATGGACAGACTAAAAAAACTCCAACTATTCTCTGTCTCATATCACCTACTTAGAGGCGATCTCTGCTTGACTTACAAAGCCATGTCTGACCCAGCTCTGTTAGAAATGCTACATCTAAAGAACTCCCAATCCCTCCGCACCACACACTCTACAGACCTCAACCTTATTACCACAATCAACCGAATGTGCTGGAAGGACAGGTTCATAACCCAGAGACTGCCCATGTTATGGAATAGACTTCCCATACATGTCAAACAGAGCACCTCACTGGCCCTCTTCAAGAGAAATCTTGATGAGTGGATGGGAAATAGAAAATTCACCCTGGGGATCACTCCAGTGGCTCTGCTCAACAGAGGCATTGGGAACTAAGGTCTGGTGGTACGATGCCAGGGTAATCCTATGGGCTAGGCTTGTAAAGGCTCCAGGGTCATTAGCCTAGTACACACCTATAAACCTATGTGGCTCAGTAGCAATGCCAATCAACTGCAGGCAGAAGAAGGACAGATAAATATGGAGCAGGCCCTGGCTTGAAAACTGACTCTTGGGACATGGAATGTCACTTCATTGCTGGGGAGGGAGCTGGAGGTTGTGCAGAAGGTTGAGAAATACCAGATGTATTTCATTGATCTCCTATCTATACACATCATTGCTTCTGGAAACAGACTTCTAAAACAAGAGTGGTCTCTCTTTCTCTTTTCCAATCTGGGCATGATACTCAGGAGAGGTCCTAGGTGGGTGTAGGTACATTGCAAACAGCCAGGATTTATACACTTCAGTTGCAATTTGTGCCACTAAATGACAGAGTCTCCTCAATGTGACTGTAAGTTACAGAAAAGAAAACACCATTTGTTGTTCATACACAACACCTAAAAGCTATGCAGAGTATTCATCCTTTTTGGATATTGCAGATATTCTGCTTCACGGTGTATCTCTTATGGAATCTACAGTTCTACTGGGACTGCATTGCTCATGTGGGGGAATGATGGAGGCACCTAGAGGGGAGTGACTGAGAAGGATGGCTTACCTTATCTGATCTCCAGTGCTGAATTCATTTTGGACTGCTGAACTTGGCAGAGATTGGCCATAACAAATGCTATGTACCAATGCAAAGATGCTTTTTAAGTGTACTTGGTACCACAACACCTTAACTTGCATTGTGGTTGTGCTACAAGACCTGAGGCCATGTGTTATGAACACTCTGATCCAGCCAATTGGTAGTAGGTTGGATCAGATGCCTGCTAGGGTGACTGGAAGGTCCCAGGAAAACTAAATGTATATATATTGAGGGTGCACTGAGAACTGCTAGCCAATTCTCCTGAGCAGAATGAGTTCATCAAGAATATCTTCTCCGATGTAACTGGGAAAATTGTGGAGTCTGAATGGACCCTCTTTAAGACCTCAGTTTCTGAGGCAAGGGCAGGATGTTGTTACCAGAAGGTGGTCAGCCATTGTCTTGATGGTTACCCTAGAACCACTGCTGAATGCAGGTGGTGAAAGAAACTGACAAATTAAAGAAAGCCTCCTGTACAACACTGGCAAGGATGTCCCTGGAAATGACTAACAGAAACTGACAAGCTAGAAAGGTAGCAATAGTGGTCGTTGCCAAAGTAAAGAATGAAGTATGGGAGAAGTTTGGTGAGGCCATGAAGAATAACCTTTGGGTGGCTTAAAAAAGGTTTGGTGAGATGGGATATTGCCATGCAGTTCTCTGTAAGGGTAAATAAACATGACCTTGAGTAAAGACATCATTTGGACATGTCCTTCTCCAAGGATACAGAACCATATGGTGAAATTAGATCCAGTTCTTGACAAACCTTCTGAAGTGGGTGAGATTCACACAGAAATGTTGAAGGCACTGAACACATTTGGGATACAGTGTTAACTCTCTAGCTGATCAACGTTTTGTTCTTGAGCAGGTTATGAGAGATTGCCAATATATCTACACATGTGCTATGTGGACTTGGGAAGGCATATGGTCATATACCCTGGAATATCTTCTGGGAAGTGCTACAATAGTATGGGCTCCCACAGCTATTGCTTCATGGTTTTCTTTCTGTCTGTTTAAGGAACGAGAATTGTGTTTACATTCTTAGTGCTATTATGAGTACATTTAATGTGGGTGTAGCACTCTGCCAAGGAGATGCCTTGTTTCCCCTCATGTCTGTGATTTTCATGGACAGGACATAAGTGCACATCCAAAATCTGGACAGTATCCAGTCTGAGAACATCAGGGTGTATCTTTGTTTGTATATGATGATGTCCTCTTAGCCTGAAAAGATTTGATCCCTGGTATGCACTAGGGCAGTTTGCTGCTAAATGCTCTAGTGCATTTGCAGCACAGCAAACTGCTCTAGTGCATACCAGGGATCAAATCTTTTCAGGCTAACAACAGTTTGCTGCCAAACTGCTATTAGCCTGAAAAGATTTGATCCCTGGTATGCACTTGAGCAGTTTGCTGCCAAATGTAAACCAGTAGGGAAGAAAACTGCCTCTAAATCAGAGGACCTGATTTTGTCCTAGGAAACAGTGGATTGCTTTCTCCAGGTGAGATGGAAGCACATACATCAGGTAAAGAAGTGGCAAGTACAGAGGGGATCAGGAGATTGGTCACTGTATTAGCAGAGCCAGAATAATGACTGCTTAACCTGAATAAATGGCAACTATTTTTGTCCACAGACAAAACCTTTGGAAATTATCTTCTCAACTCATTGCTGTCATAATAAACTATGCAAAACACTGCACCCCCCCCCATATGTCTATACCTCTTATCTCAAGAATCAAGGAAAAAGCTAAAAAGTAATGGTGGACAAAGGACCAACATCAGTTTAAGTTATTGCATTTATACAATTAGAAACTTACTAGAATAATAGGTTTTTCATTACTTTGCTCTTTTGCAGGCTATTAAATTCACATGTTCTCGTCATTATTTAGTGACTGCAGTCCTCATCAATTTGCCAGCAAAAATACAGACTTTATGATGAAGAGATCAAAACATGACAAAAAAATTCAGAGACACTCTGCAAAATCAGGGACAGTTGAGAGCACATTTGCCACCCCCCACACACAAATGTTGCCATCAATTACAGCCACTTGTCTGACTGTGACTCTTCACCTCAAATTAATTAATGTGAATACATACATAAATACTGAACAGGAATTTATGCTCTCAGCTCACTACTGTCACAACACAGTAAACTACACACTGCATCCCCTTCACCCAAATACTGCTCAACATTTTAGTTCAAGAATCAAGAAGAAACCTAAATAATAACTGGAGTCACAGGACCAAAATCAGGAACTGATATATCCTTTATAAACTTAGAAAGTTGTCAGAATAAATGACTTTGCATTACCATTTTCTTAAGGTTAAGTCTGAAACTCAAATGACTATCATCATTTAGTGACTGTAAAAAAAAAAAACAGTAATTTGCCAGAGTACAATACATTTTATAAGAAAACAGTTCACAGTTTGAGACACCCCACACACGTGTGTGTGTGTGTGTGTGTGTGTGTGTGTGTGTCTCTCTCTCTGTATGTGTAATTATATGTATGTGTGTGTGTGTGTGTGTGTGTGTGTATATATATATATATATATATATATATATATATATCTAGTACACATACACAGGCACACCCCCCACACCCACATATACACAAAGTTTAAGTACTTACCTTTCTACACATTGACAATAGCAGCTGACATGCCTTTAACAATTGATAAGTGCACTATCCCAGTAAACAAATATAAACAAGCAAACAAAAAATAAATAGCAGCGACAAAAATACTTTAAATTAAAAAAGTATTCCCACTCTCACATCTCCGCGCTAGCATGCATATTAATTCTTTCCTTTCTTTCAGTTTCATGTTGTCTCAGTCACCTGTGGCAGCCTGAGCCAATACGAAGGACTCCTCGCTCCTTAATAAAGCAGCCCAAAGAGCTACTTTTTTGAGATGTTTCTGCCCCCTGCAAAAAGCATGAAAATCTGTCATAAGGGGTGATTGCCTTATTCCCAGTGTGGAGTAGACATAGTGCTGGTCTGTTTTAAAAACGGCCCAGCAAGCAGAGTCAGGTAATTTCTTTTCTTCATTTTTAATAGGTTTACATCAGAACTCCTTGCATGTGTGGAGTTCTGATCTTGGTTACAACTGCTTTAATGCTAAAATTAAATTTTATATATAAAGAAAAGAATGCAGTTTGTTTTCTTTTTTCTTAGTGGGGATAGACTGCAGCCCAGCAACCAGTACTACAAGACAACCCTGCCAGATGAGACATTGTTTTATAGACTGGGTAGACATCACCTTCAAGTAACCGATCAGAAACCAAATATAATCATTCCTCAAGCCTTTATCAACAGTTAAAAAATTTCAACCCTATGATTTTTTTTGTTGTTGTTAAAGAATTATTTTACCATTTCATGTTGCTTCTGATGGTTTGTTTCAAGGCTGCAGAATGCAGCATTACACTGAATATTAGGTTCGATCATTGGAAAATAAAGTGGTAGAATTATACTCCTGGAGTGACAAGACATGTCCTTCGGAGTTAGCTGGACTATACCATATGTTTTACTGAGTTTAGTGCAAGCTGGTGAAGCACAGCTGCCTATTTCATGTTGCGGTTTATGAACCTTAGCAGGCCAGATTATATAAATGGATATTTGGGGAATTTCATCTTGGTTTGCATGACACATCATTCACAACCTGTCCCTGTAATCACTCTCTTTGTGCTATCGTCATCAGAAATGCTGGCAAATGCAGTCATAACCTAAAAAATTATTTACAGATGTACTAGGTGTGGTTCACTGTCCAAAAGTAAGTCCAACAGTAAAAGGCCAAATGCAGCCTCATATCACCTCTTGTACAAGTAGCAGGGGATCAGTTTATCATTTAGTTTTGTTTATGCAGATGTAAGATGCTCTTTCTTGATGGAATCATGAAAACAATTTAAATTGCATTTAAAACACTTGAAAATAAACTATTCATTTTTGCTAGTTGTACTGATGTTTAAAGTAACCAACATCATTCTCCATTATAGTAATATGCTATCACTAAAACACCAAGAGTTCTGTGTACAAACAAGAAAATGAAAATGTTCTTCAATAAGGGTTATTGCTGCAGGAATAATTCATCTGTATGTTGATTCAGCTGATAATGAATGTCAACCCTTAGACACATCCTTCACACCATTCAGACATCCATTTTTATTAATTTGTTGAATTCTCAAGATATAGCTGCTAGTGGGAGCCGAGCTATAAAATGTAGTCAAGCATGCTCTACTACATTCCTTCTTGCCACCAGAATGAAACAGCTAACCCACTGTGTTTTCCTAGTTGGTCATTTACTTCTATGCTGTATTCTTAGTAATATATGTACATTCTATTACCATCTTATCTAGCTGTTACTGATAATTTTTACGAATATCTATGCATTTGTAAAGATGTGTCATGAGAAAGTTACCAACAGATGCTCTTGTGGCCATCATATTCCTCTAAAAGACTTTCTTTTTAATTGTGTTTTCTGCATGGAAGAAATTCACAATTCTGATAATTTTATGTACCGTTAATATTTTAATAAGAATACTTAAGTTAATAAGGGAATTAATTTACAGGTGCTTCAAGATTACAAATGTAGACTTTTGTAATTCCCACTTCTGATTCTACTTTTTCTGTAACTTCTGTCATGCAAAAAAAAAAAACTTTTTTTTATGAAGCAAAACATTTAGAGAATGTAAAATGTTGGAAAGTTGAAACAAAGTAATCTCTTCATTAAAATAAAATGAAAAGTAATAGATGGGAAGCATTGCTGACTAATGGAGCCATGCCTACCATGCATGCTGTTCTGAGTAAGACTTGTCTTCCTAAGGTGCATTTAGATTTGCTCCCCAACACTGCAAGCTGATATATGTTGTTTCCCCTGCTATCCTTAGTTTGTTACTTTCTTAAGATCCAGTTATAGGAGAAGAAATGACAAAGAATAAGACGGGTATGATTCTTAAAATACTTGTCAAAATGGTGTCAAACATGAAATCATTCCATATTGATGAAATCCAGTGTGACATCTGCTGTCATGCCTTCTACTGTTGCTCATCAGAATCCCTAAGTTTTTGAGTGAAATCCCAATATTATCACTGAAATGACTGGAAACCAGATACTGGCAGGACACATGTCTGCTCCGTACCAGCATATGAATCCTCACAAACCTTGACATCCAGGGCCTAGTTCCTTTGGCTTCAACTATCTGAAGAACAGATGTTATGTGTTGCTACTCCAGTTTACATTTAATTCCAAATTTACTTTCAAATATTTGTAGTATATTATAAAAAGAAACTCTAGTTTCATCAGCCCGCTCTAAGTCTTGCACCTTAGAAACTACTAAAATGGAAAACAGCACACACATTTTCTATTCTACCTTCTACATCTGAAGGGTTCCTAAATTATACAATCCATATTCTGTCAGCTCTGTATCTTGAAGATGACTTTTGAGATGAAAATTATTTTCTGGCTCTATTCCTTTAGAATGACATCAAATGCTGTGCTGGAACATGACAAATGATGTTCTAAAGCCCCCCTCTTCCAAAATAAATAAATAAATACATTAATTAATTAAATAAATGTGTAACGAGCTGCTGAATATTATGATAACTATGCCTGTGGCATTTTTCCCTATAATTCCTACCTTTGAGAATCTGCACATTTTACTACCCTAAGCAACTGATTTTCAACTGTCTGCTCCAAAGACACAGGGTATAAGCACAATTTGCATACATACATGAAATTCCTTTGGCTGATCCTGCTGTGATAGATTCTAGCTGTTATTAATGGGATCTTAAAAGTTAGCTGCTCTTCCTTTTGCACCAAATAAGACAGTATAATCTTTGACATATTTGTTAGGAAGATGTATACACGTGTTGCATTGGGCATTTAGGATATAAGCAGAAGCATAACAAGGGTGGGGAAAAGAGGCAGCCGTTCTGGTCTCTTTTGCTTGTCACGTCGTTGTGAGAGCATTATAGAGAGGAGCATTATAGAGATGACATGGTGCTATAGCTCCAGGGAGGAGTACCAGATCAGAGGAGAGACCTTTTTTTTTCCTTCTCACCTTAACCTAAGGGCATTACAGAGATGACATGAGGTTTCAGGGAAGAGTTCCAGATATGAGGATCATTTCAGGTTACTAGGCTAACAGTCCTATAGCCTTTTTCAGCCTAGCCATTCATGTCCCAATTTTCCCAATTATCAATGCCCACAGGCTAGAATGGCTTTGGTATATGCCTGTAACTTACGGCATCTGCAGACTGCTACTAGCTATAAGAACCACAGTTGACATGCTGAGGTGAATTTGTGATTTTCTATCCAAAGATTCAATAGCATTTGAATAGGCTTAGGGAAGAGCTCTGTTTCACATGAACATGGAGTCTGTTCCAGAGTAGAGGTAATCTCTGAGACACATACCTGTCGCTTCAACAAGTGTTTATGTCATAGAAAGGGTTAGACTGGGTAATTATATTGCTGTTTTGAAAATGTGCAGAAAATCCATCAGGGCTGGATCGAGAGTGCCTTGTAGGTTAGGCATGGATCACCCCTCAGCAGTATATAGGAGACTGAGTACAGGGACAAGACATTGAGGTGGTTCAGGACATATTATTTACACACTTTATTCTTTTACTGAGGAACCTCTGTTGCCACTCCAGCTGTTGTAAATGCCTGGTCAGGTGCATGCTGAAGGGTGCACTGTACTCGAGGAACTTGTTTTTCCCCACAACTTAGTGTTGAGGGGTGCCAGCCCAAGGAGTGCCAACAGGTGCAGATGAGCAGGGTACGACTCTGGATATAAGCTAGCAGATACATGTGGTACAATACCAGGGAAAACATTCTGAAACAAACTGATGACATAGCGCAAGTCATTACAGATGTTTGTTCCAAGGAACATCTGGTAAGTCTGACACACAGACTATAAAAATATTGCAGATGTAGATATTAAGGCTGCTGCTTCTTGCATTGTTTTGCAAAGATATACTTAGAGCACAGCTTTTCTGTAGAACCCCTTCCCAGAATATTTTAAAATATTTGGAGGAGAAGACAAAGTATGGAGAATGTAAAGCAACTGTTTCATGCATTAGTCCCTCCATTTAAATCAATACTTAATGTAATCAGGAAATAATAAACCCAGAAATAAAATTCTTATCAAAGGCAGGAATAGCAAAAATGTACACAATAAGAGAGGACTCTTATAATGAACAGAGTTAACCCATAAATCATCTGTAAAATAAAGGTAAACTAAATAATACACCTGCCCATGCTGCAGTGGTGGTGCTGCGGTAGCGTTGTCGCCTCACAGTAAGACGTTGTCCTGTTCGATTCTCAGCTAAAGCATCTTCTGTGTGGAGACATGCGTGAATGGGCGTGCCTTCATTGAAGGTTGTACATCAGGGCTGACAATTCGGTACGTAAAAATCTACTGCCAATCATTAGCGGACTGGAGTTCCGCTGTGGCGACCCCTAACCGGGAAAAGCCAAAAGATACACCAAATAATACACCTGCCCCATCTGCTAGGAAGATCTGCCCATCTTACAACTCACTGGAGAGTTATGCAAAACAGCACTCCTGCACAGAGGGCAAGAGGAACATATCAAAATTTTCCCTTACCGCCAACCAACAAGAGGAGAGGTTAGGAGCAAAAGATTAAAATCCGCTGTTTCCTTGCAAGATTATCCACCAACTTTCACTACACTTGCCTGGTGTCCATTGGTGTCATGAAGTAGGGACACAAATGGGTCAGGCGGATGAGGATTAATGGTTACAGTGAAACTCTAGGGCAGAAAAAGCAAAAAAAATGTCACAGTATGTTAAGCAGTATCATATTAAATTAACTTTGTATACTTACATTTATAACACAGGGGCTTCCTCTATTATGTTGCTCACAGCTTGTGCTTTCTCAGATTTTTTATTTATTTATTTTTGTACGATACATCTTAGAGCTTAGAACTAACTGTATGATACAAAAATATGACTTGACAGCTTCTATAGGCAGTGACATTTCAATAACCCTAAACGGAAATTCCTTGGTAGCTGTAGAGATTTAAAAGGGGCAGACAAAGAGTGCTGTAAATGCATGTTACTTTTTATGTGGACAAAACCATCTGTTGATCAGGAAAAACAAACATGTCATTTTCCTTAAATGTCACAGCAAACCTTTCCATAGCATTATGACCTGATACCAAACTATGGCTGCACCCATTGGTACAGTAGCAAGGCATCCATCTGCAATGATAACAGCCTGCATTCAAGACTGGACTGGGGTGCTAATGTAGGTCTACTGGTAGAAAGACCTGCCAATCTGCTCCAATATCTCTGTCATTAAAACTCTGGGGGTGACTTGCATAACTGTTAATATGGTGGCCAAAAGTCAGTTATGACTCAATGGCACTATGCACACACACATACACACACACACACACACACACTAATCACAAACTCTGCTAGTTTGAGACAGGAATATTTTATTTTTCAGAAAGTCCTTAGCTGGTAATTTGTTACAGTTCTGAGATACGGTTATCTACTTTAAATAAAGATTAATGCACTATTTTAGCATCTCATAAACCTTGTTATTCCTCTTACTAACTTTACCAACTCTTCTTCAACTTCACAGTTTCCTCCTAACCACTATTAGTCTCTACTAATAGTATGCAATTTCTCTAAAACATAATTCAAGATACTGTTACACCAGTACTAATTATCTTTTTGAGCATCTCTGCTACTGAAACTAAATACATCTTATTATATTACCCACTCTGTAAATATAAACATTTTATGTTTCCAACTGACTTCTCTGATTTTATAACTTGTAATTGTTTGCTTTTTCTTCTTTTACTAATGTTGTTTGTAGTTTTTCAAGTTCAACATTTATTTATCATTCAGTTTCTTCTGTCAAAATCTTATGCTTAGTATTATGCAATTTGATTAGTTTTACTTGCAGTTGTTAACCTGGGCTTTACTCTCTGGGTCTGTATCGTAAAGGGGTCTTTTAAGACCCAGTTGGACTTGCCAGGTAAATAATTAAATGACCTATACACTGCTAATTATGTCATTGTATTTTTTCATGTACAGCAGTTCATTGGATATAATGCTGGAGCTGGACACTTTTGTTTAAATTTGAATGGAATCTTTTGAAGAATCTAGTCCTGATGAGTTTCATAGGCCCAGAGTATGTTAGGAACCAGAGACATGGCTATGGTGTAGTCTGAGTGGCAACTGCCTCAGGCTGCGAGGTGTTAGGAGGGGGAAACAGCAGGTGCCAATAGGGCAGTAGTGCAGTACTGGCATTCAGAATGAAGTCCAATACTGCATCTGAAGTCAAATTTGAAGTGCTTCAGTCTTTATATGAGGTACTAGCATTTGTTCCCCTGTATCACCTTACTCGGGTGTGCTACTCTAGCAGTGCCACTGCTCCTAACCCCAACCCTACAGACTACCATACCAAAAATCCCTTCCCAAACATTACCACTTCACAAAACACACACACAGACAGACACTCACATACTGCACATACACCATCACACATACAAAATGCTAACTGTCATCTTACCCTATCCCGTAACACACACACTAAAACCTTCACAAGCAAACAACTAAATCTATCCCTTTTCCTAGCCCTTATTCTCTATAATACTGCAAATGCTTGCATGCAAACTCCCACACCTAAGCCCAAAACTTTAGTTATATCCAAATGTTTTGGCATATGACAACCTGTTAGTAACATCAAGTGCCTCCTACACACCAAAGGAGCAATTGAAGATCTGACATTTGAAATCACCTACAACTGACAAGCAGAGATAAAAAAAAAAAAACTGCAATAAACTCTGTCAAACATGCATTCAGAGTATATTGCAATCACAAGAATGAGTGCGTGTGTATATATTTATATATAAAATATATATTACATATACACACACGTACCCACATATATTCAATTGTGTCTCAGCTTACATTCTTCATTTTATGTTTGTCTACTTTGCTTGGTATTATTCTGGTGCCATGACTGGCAGTGACTGACTTGAATATGGTACATAGTTCCATAATGTTTTGGTTATTACTATTATACTATGCAGTATGCTTTTGCCATACATATTGTTCCTTTTAAGAAAGTTCTAGAACATGTTCTATGCACATCTGTCTCTCAGCCATTTTGCAGGCAAACTGGAAAAGATTGAGACAAGTATCATAAATCCTAATTTCTAAAGAAACTGAAACTCTACCACCTTTATTTGAAGGGATGGCTTAGTGGTAAATTGCTCAGATGGCTTAGTGGTAAATTGCTGTGGTTATGGTGTGCAAGGTCCTGGGTTCCAGACTGGCAAGAGCTGATTATTTTGACCACACTCTCCAAAGCCAAGAACACAGCATCCATGGGACCAGACAACACCCAGGCTGCACACTGCATGAACTACAGAATGAACTGGCACCCCACCTACCCCAGAAACTATGCCCCATTATCCTGACGAGCCTGCTCTGCAAGGCCATGGAACGTATCATCTTGGAGCTTATAAATAAAGACATAGGTAACCTCCAAACCCTGGACCCCACTCAGTTTGGGTTTGTAAAAGGTAGATCATGTCTACTAAACCTGATTGACTTCTTTGAAGCAGTCACTAGAGCCGTAGACAAGGGCAAAGTAGTGCACACAGCCTATCTTGACCTCGCCAAGGCTTTCGATACCATCCCCCACTCTGGAATTATAGATAAACTCACTAAATTGGGCATAAATCCCTATGTTACAAGATGGGTGGCTAACTGGCTCACTGACAGAACCCACACAGTAAAAGTAGTCGACTCCAAGTCCAATTTCAGACCAGTGACGAGTGGAGTACCACAGGGTTCAGTCCTTGGTCCACTCCTGTTCGGCATCTACTTCTATGAAGTGCAGGCCAACACAAAAGGTCTTTGGCTAATAAAGTTTGCAGATGATTGCAAACTGGGAGCCATAATACAATCACCTAATAATGTAGACATTCTACAAAAGGGCCTCACAGAGACAGATGCTTGATGTCAAAGTCATGGCCTCAAGCTCAATGCCAAGAAGTGCACTGTCATCCCCTTTGGGAAAAACTCTGTACCCATGAACTACCACATAGGTGGTAGCTCACTAAACACTGAAAGTGTGATAAGATACCGTGGGACACAGGTG
This sequence comes from Protopterus annectens, assembly GCF_019279795.1. Classification (NCBI taxonomy): domain Eukaryota; kingdom Metazoa; phylum Chordata; order Ceratodontiformes; family Protopteridae; genus Protopterus; species Protopterus annectens. The sequence goes on from NC_056741.1 coordinate 886,224,767, forward strand.
GACAGTAGTCTCTCCTTTGATAACCACATCGCCACAGTAGTCAGGAAATCCTTGTACGTGACACACCTCATCACAAAAGGGTTCTCCTTTAGAAAAAAGGCGGTCATTGTTCCTCTCTACTCATCCCTCATCAGACCCATTACAGGTACAATGCCCCATTTGGCATGTATCTCACAAGACATCTACAACAATTGGAAAGGCCACAGAAATACCTCACTAAGAGGATTACCGGCCTCAAACTGATGCCAAACACAGACCATCTCAAAAAACTCCAGCTCCACTCCATCGCATATGGCCTACTCAGAGGCGATCTCTGCCTAACATACAGAGCTATGTCAAACCCAGAGCTGTTGGACATGCTACACTTAAAGAAATCCCAATCTCTCTGAACCACAGGCTCCAGGGACCTAAACTTTGTCACCACAACAAACAGAACATGCTGGAGGGATAGATTCCTGTCCCAGAGACTTCCCATACTCTGGAGCAAACTACCCATTCATGTCAAGCAAAGCTCCTCATTGGCCCTCTATAAGAAAAATCTTGATGACTGGATGGGAAATAGAAAATTCACCCAGGGATCACTTCTGTGGCCCTGCTCAACAGGGCCAAAGGAAAATAATTTTCTTGGGTGGTGAAAGCCAGGGAACCTTTTTGGCTAGGCTTATATAGGCCCTAGGCCTGATAGCCTAGTACCTACCTATGAACCTATGAATGGACATGGCATTGTTTCGAAATAGTTACCTCTTACCACTTAAAAGAGAAATATCCTGAGAAGTTACACGCCTGTTATATTTAACCTAGCTGCCTGCATAAATATGTTTATTTGTAAAATTATATCTGTATATATTTTACTTTACATATTGCAAGATTTGTAAATTTAACTTGGTTTTCTTGTCCTTGGGTATGCATCTTTGGCTTCACGTCTTAAAAGATTTAAAATCAAAGTAAGCAAACTTAGTGCTTTTGCTTACAGACATTAAAGTGCTCATGTGCTAATAGACTATAGCAGAAGATATAGAAAAAAAATGAAAAAAACTTTGTGAAATAAAATTGCATACTTTACTATTTCAAATGCAGATTAAATTAAAGAAGCCTATAGTAGTAAAAATAGCAATCTATTCACGATAAAGCTTATGCGCTAAGTGTGTATGCTCAGGGGAACAGTACACCAGTTGAAAGGTGCAGAGATTTGAAATGAGTCAGCGACGAGAACGCTGGAACACTGAATTAGGTCAATAACGTGGAAAAAGGAAAAATTTATCTTTTTTATGAGATGCAGTCATTTATGAATTAGCTATTAAGGGGTGAATGGGGTATAACCCCCACGTGGCGTGTGATGGAACAAAAAAATCATTTTGGCTGTGCTGTACATCTGAGTTCATGCAAAATGGCAATCAGACACAGTAATATTAAGTTCACTTGCCTAAATCATACATAAAGAAAAGATGAAAATGAAAGAACCATTAAAATGGGTTTGAAAGGTTTTAAGAACACTTGTAACTTTTGCATGTCATAAACACTGTATTTATACAAGCTTGTTTTTCTTCCATTCAGTATAGTCTCTGAATTGTGCATAACACTGCAATCCTTATTTAAACAATAAGAAATTATTTAGTTCTCTCCATCTTAATATAAGCTGCTAAGCCTCTTTCATCTTTATTAGGGTACCAACTGCCAGGTGTACTGTTACTCTTGATGAGCATACTAATAATCATAATATTTTTGTTCTTACTTTTCTAAACTTTTCAAAACCTCTTCTTTCTCATCTACTGACTTTGACCTGATTATACCAAAAGTGCTTTATAAAGTACCTGTATGTTTCTAAAAAGTAACTTAATAATTAATCTAAACACAGAAAAACTTGCCCAAACCCTAAAATGTTTGCTAATTTTCTCATGCATAAAACTTTCTGAGTATTCAGCACTTTTCTTATATTTAAGAAGAGCATAGTATCTGTAATTCTGTTCCAGCTCAGAAGACATCAGAATCATAAAAAAAGATAAATAAGTGTGCCTTGCCTTTCACTGGCATCTGACAAAAAAATAAAATCAATGGAATTACAGAGCTCAGGAGGACAGCCAGACTATTTTATGAGTATACTTCTTCTGCACCTTATAGCATAGTCAGTTCCCCACTTCATCATATCAGTCTAGAGTGGCTACTGGGTTCTGCTACAAACTGTAGATGAGCCCCCCCCCCCCCCAAAAAAAAAGAAAATGTGCAGCAATTTCACCTTCGGGAAACACCCTCATCTACAGCTTGTAACATAGCCAGTACCCACACCACATGTGCAGTGTATTCAGAGGTTTCAGCACCTGGGTTGACAACTCCCTCACCTTTGATCAGTATGTTGAAAAAGTATTTAGGAAAGCCCATCTAGCACAACTGATTTCCAAAGTTATCTCATCAAGATTAAAACATGCTATTGTCCCTTTGTACTCTGCCCTAATTACACCAATTATTGAGTACAATGCTCCTTTTGGTATGTACCTAGCCAGATGTATTATGCAGCTAGAAGGGCCCTAAAGGTTATAGATGAAAAAGATTATTGACCTAAAAACTCTTAGCTACCAAGACAGACTAGAAACCCTATCCCTATACTATTTTCTTTTACAGACTCTTCTGTGGAGATCTATGTTGAATATTCTTTATCCTCAAATATTCCACCTTAATGGATCTCTTATACCTTTAGAGGACAAATGGCTGCACAAACATCCAAACCAAGGATCTGAACATCCACCAGTATATAAATAAAACATGCTGAGGTATAGATCTGTTACGCAATGGTTGCCCCGTCTCTGAAAGTATTACCCCTGCATCTGAAGCAGAGTGACACCTTTGCTTCCTCTTAAGAATAACCTTGATGAGTATATGGATACCCAAAAGTTCATTACTGACCTGATATGTTTTTGTCACCTGGAAATTGGGGGTATAGCATGAGGGTGGTATTTAACATGTGGTCTTCAGGTTTACTTTCCTTGTATTCCTTATAATCCCATGATCAGAAAAGAATAAAATAAAGAAGACTGCATAACAGACTGTATACTATATAAATTGTACTGCTGTTCTGCCTCAGTTTTAACATGTTTTATCCCCAAAACAAAAATTTGAGAAACACATTGCCAAGCGGTAGAGTTACAGAAGGAGACAAATATAGTGATATCACTTGGGCATTGATCAAGTAAGGTAAATATGCATCTTCTCATAGCAGACCAGTGCACTTACTGTGTCTAGAAACAAGGATGCATGAACATTCTTTTTTTTTTTTTAATCAGAATGAAGCATTCAAATAAGGCTGACTCTTTAGAGCATAAAATCTTGTATTTTATTGCAATATAGATGGTTAGATTTCTGCTGAAATGCATTCCATTCAGAAATAGGTACATGTCATGGCATCTGAAGCCATTTAAAAATAAAGTCTGGAAGTCTGTTAGCAGCATCCAACCAGTGCAGACTGGAAACTATATCTCACATTTCTAAGTAAGACATGAATCTCACCCAGATTATTAAGTTAGAAGCCAGAGATTTTACTTCTAGCTACTGCTAGTGGCTAAAGTTTTAGTAAGCAGCTCCAATGCAGGTGGGTTGGCTGGAAGGCTGGGATGAACTGTTGCCTGCTATCCCATCCTGAGGAGGACTAGCCACATTGACACTGAATTTTGTTTAAGTGTAGAGGTAATATATTCTAGGCTTGCAAGCTACACTGGTCCCAAAAGCACCTTTGGCTTCTGTGTGCATCACAGCAGACTTACACTGAGGCTACTGGGGTGCATTTAGATGATGACTGTCAAGTTGTATGTCAATAAACCCACCACAACCATTTGAACTCGAGATGAGGAATATGATTCACTGCATCTTTTAAAAACAGATACAAACAGAAAAATTATATGTTCCTGGTAGCAATAAGATAGTAACAGGAGTTTTCCAGATTAGCACAAAAGAAGTGAAAAAAATTCTTTAACAAGGCTCGCTGGAAACCTGGTATACAAAACTGGTGTACATATAAAAAAAAAATTCTAAGCCAGATGCAAACTACAGCAGTGTGTACCCTGAAATAGTAAAACAAAATAATTTACAAAAACTATGAAGCATCAGCATTGCATACAAATCACATATTTCTAAGTATGGATAGCATACTTTAGTCCTTTTATTTGGATTTCTTTTCAAATTTAAATGATTGTGAATGATGCTGACATGCTCAAGACACTGACGTGATAAATCTCTTGAGGGCCACATCAGACTGCTCCAAAACGCCTGAAAGATGCAGACTGGACTGATTCTGTGTATGTACTTATATACTAAATTTTAGATTATGCCATCTGGGATAAAGACTTTAATAATGTTTTTGTCTTTCATCTCCTTTTTAATATTACTAAACTGGTATTTGATAATCACATTCTTCCTAATTAAAATACAATAGCAAAAATATAGTCTGGCCGTTGCAGTTTTTTAGTTTAAATATTACTTCAGTACTGGAGATGTTAGTCTTAACACATATACGGTTTTGGCTTAACATCTCATAACATAGATAATCAACCAAAATATGCTTGCAAATGTTAATTTCTGATTGCTAACATATACTGCTGAGAATACCGATCTTAGAAGCCATATTTATCACTGTTTCTCTATCACTGAGGCTCAGCTTTAGAAAGTGCCATTAAAAGACCAGGCTTGTGACCTCACTGCCTTTTCCACAATGTCAAAGGGAAATGCATAAATGAGATACTTCTTGGATTTCATGCTCTTGATGAATCTGTGTGCATGCATTTGTAAAGTCCGTGTTCCAGGGTTAGTTTACAGTGCTGTGTTCTACGTAAAATTTCTCTAATAATAATAAATCATAACAAGGGCTGCAGTTTTAGGGGAAGGGAACTGTACTGCATGATTTCTTTTGATACTAAAAGTTATTTCTTTTACTAACAATTACATATCATTTTTATTATTTATGTTAGAATTATACTACTACTATGTAATTAAAGTTTTAAGATATTTTATAGTTTTCCCTTCCCTCATTGCTGTAATGGATAGTTAACAATATCTGACACTGAAATCATAGGACTCTTTAATGAGGGACGGGCAATATCTTAATGCAACAAACACTTTACCCATAGCTTCTGTCATAATGTATTTGTCGAGCCATTAGATCACTGAAAAAGTAATTCTGAAATTCTCCTTGGTCTACTTAAAAACAGTTATTGTATTTCCATTGTCACCTACTGCTGCCTTATACACACACACACACACACACACATATATATATATATATATATATATATATATATATGTGTGTGTGTGTGTGTGTATGGATGTGTAAAAGTAATACACATACAATTGAAAACAACACAAACATGCATATGCTTTGTAAGTAAACTCCCCTCTGTATGCGCACAGCCATGTTCAACTATATGTGTATGTGTCCATCTGTCAAGAGAAAGAGACAGGAGAGAAACCAGTATAAAATGTATGATCATAATATTTATCCTGAATAGAAATAGAAATGCCAGATGGTTCTTAATGAAGCAAAGGCAAACAAAATAAGAAAGAAGTACTTCAAGTTTTAGGAAAAGGTCTAGCAAATTTAGAAAATGAACGTACTAATCTTTTTCTGGCCTTTTTGAACTTGATCAGTATCTGCATGGAGGTGGGTTCATTTTATGTACATTGCATGAACTAGACATGATAACAGATTGCTACACCTCCATTGTTCACATTTTGGCTATATATGAATTCTTTTTTTTTTTTTTTTTTTTTTTAATAAATGCTACAACCAGTCATGCCTCTACAAATACAGTACTTACTGTGGGTGTGGGTTGAAAAATGACATTTTAAGTTCTGCAGCTGGGAGCAGAAGTAGTTCATCTAATGTAAAACGTACTGAAACTCCCATACATTAATACTTATTTTATTATAATTATTATTAGTAGTAGTATGTTTTAAATACTCAAGTCTGTAAGTTTTTTTCTTTGTTGGTTTTGCAGACATACCGAAATTGTCAACATAGCCTGGAGACTTGCCAGAGGTTAAGAACCAAGGTAAAGAAGAGAAATGTGAAAGAACAAGTAAATTCGTTGTAGAGTATACACTTGCTTCTGGAAAAGTGTCATAAAAACTTTTTTGATGGATAGTATTTCTTTTGTATGCAAAATCAAAAGCAACCAAAAATCTCCAAAGTTCTCAGAGTTCGTGCCCCCAGTGGACAGCGGGTTTCTGGAGTTCATTCTTTACCAGTAGCAGCACACGGGTAGTTTAAGAAGCTTTCATCACTTATCTAGTCCTTCTTATCTTCTTTTTTTAATTATTACCAGTCAGACATTTCCCACAAAAATGTTTCCTGTAACTTTTGTTAAAGTGATGTCTCCACACTGTGTAATGGACTTCCAGGACTAGAAGAGGTAGCTGACTTACTGATATCGGTAGTCAAGTAAATTCCGCTGTCTATAGCATTGTTATTTTTATTTGGGGAGGGGGGTGGGCTACGCCTGTAGACACCTGGGGGCTCTGCATCATCTTCAACATCTGTGTCATCAATGAGAGGGATGTTGTGGATGTAGTCATTGATCAGGAACTCAGGGGTGGTCATGAAGTTGTGAATGGAGGTCCTGGATTCTGGTTTCTCCAGCCCTTCATATAGGGAGCTACGGAAGGCTTTCACTACCCGGATCTGCAAATAGGGAGGGTAAGGAAGGAGAAACAGAAAGGGGAAAAAAACAAGCATTTAATTAGTGGGTATTAACAGTTTTGATCGGTCCACATTAATGGTTACTTACAGCTGTTCATCATCCTGTTCAGTGATATATATTTATAACCCTTATTATTATCATTAGCCAGGCCAAATCATGTAATTTTTCAGTCAAGAAGTTACTGCCCAGCAGCACAACTGTTAAAACATTTCGGAAGGATTGCCTGTTATTGTTACTACAATAGCCTTATGTATGGTAAGTAAAGCTACACATCAAACTCAAGACTGCTGTTTTTCTGCACCCCACATGACTAGGAATACCATTTATTTTTACTGTCATTCTAGGGCAGTCTAAAACATAATGTTCTTGTTTGGGGATGCATGGCTAGGCTTAAAAAGGCCTTTGTGGTCATTAGCCTAGTTAACACCTACAAACCTATAATGAATTCAAGCTGGTGTCTTCATTCATGGGAAAGACCCAAATTTTCCAGGCAATGACTTCAGTTAGAGTGGCAAAATTTAAAAAGAGGTGCAAGAACCACATTGCATTACAAGTATCCTGACAACTGAGCTACATATGGGACATATGCTTCACCTCAAAAAATCTAGATCCGTCAGAGCCACAAGGGCGGGAGACGTAAACCTCGACACGGCTATTAATAGGACGTGCTGGAGGGATAGATTCATCACCCAAAGACTCCCTATGCTGTGGAATAAAATCCCGGTATATGTGAGGCAGAGCACCTCGCTGGCCTTGTTCAAGAGAAATCTTGACCAATGGATGGGAGATCGCAGATATACCCCAGGGATTACCTCAGTGTCACTGCTCAACAGAGGCACAGCAAAATAATGGGTATAGTTCCCCATACTAAAGGGGTGGCGTAAGCCACAAAACTATGGGCTAGGCTTGTAAATGCCCTCGGGCAGATAGCCTAGTATGAACCTATGAACCTATGAACCTATGAACTTGATATTGGTGGCAGTGCTTCTTTGCATCAGACATCAGTGTATAGTGCTATGCATATGGAGGAAGTACTCAATTATTTTACCTGCACATTTTATTGTACATCTGGGAACTCAGCATATCCTACGTTGCCTACAATTTAATGTCATCTGACTCTCCAGGACTGCTGAACTATCCTAATGCTCTAAATTCACAGTTTTTTACAGGAGAAAAGTGGATGTACTAATCTTCTGAAACTAGTACAACTCACCTTTTTGTCCCTGTTGTTTCTCATTCAAAACTTGCGCAAAAATCACTCTTTTTTTCACAGTGATGGTTCTGCAGGAATAACAGTAATACAAAGAATTCAACAAACAGTTACCACCGACACAGCATAAAATATCACACTAGTGACTGGGTTATAATCAGGGAAAATATATGAGGAAGAAAGTTATAAGAAAGCTAAATGCCTCACACAGAGTATTTTACTCTGTGTGTACCAGCCAACTAAGATCTAAACATTAGACCAAGGTACTGGTGAAGGCATTCTAGCTAGGGGTGCTTGGCTTGGGATGATCTTTTGCATTTTGGCCCAGTAACACATTCAAATACATTTACTGTGTATCTATTGGCCACTAGAAAAATATGAGATTAGTGCAAGAAATTCAGAGGGGCGCTGAGTATAACACTGGACTTTTCATACTTCCATATGCTCCAACTCATTGACATTAAGATGTCCAGCCTTCGGATGAAGTCTACACCAGGAATAAGTTCTGCTCCCCACAAAGGTGTAGGTCAAGCCCAAGTGCAAGCTAGATGAGCATGCCAAGGGCAGGCAGGGATATGTCTGGGATGCAAACTCCTGGTTAGTGTTACTGGGCCACAAAAAAAAAAGATGCACAAGATGAGTTAGAGGATACAGGGTCAAAGTAGTTCATAGGTTGGTACTAGGCTACTGGCCCTAGGGCCTACACAAGCCTAGCCATAACAATTCCATGGCTATTTCTTCCCACAATATTTACTTCCCTGGACCCCTGTCTAGAAGTTATCATTTATTGTGTAGATATGTCTTTTTCCCAGATGTAGGCAGCTGGGGGCCATACTTATGAGCATATTGTGCACAATGGATGTCAAATTTTTGCTGAACATGCCACACTCACAGATCAAGCTTCTTCTACAGGGCTGTAAAATAACATTTGTCTTCTGCAATAAAACAGTCATGCTTTTATGCAATTCTACTTTTAGAAGAAGGAAAATACTTCAGTGAAAGAACTGCTTGGTGGCATAGAGGGATAAACTCTGATTATGGCCCAGCTGACCTGGGTTCGATTAATGTCTCAGGTGACTCAAACATTGGCAGGGAAGGGATGGGTGTGTTTGTCCAGGGTGGAAGGGTACTCAATGATATACTCCCTAGGGGGAGGCATGGTGCAAAGAGAGGAGTTGCCCACCCATGCAATCAATGAGTGAGGGGTGGGGAAAGGGAGTGGGCAGAGCATAAACAACCTCCTTCCATGGATGTGAGTGGGGGCTGGGCCAATACAGACAAGGTCCAAGGGGACAAAAAAAATTAAAGAAAAAAAAAAAAAGACTTCAGTGAAAGAGAAGTTCAAAAATGAGGCTGAGTGTACTCTCGATAGTTTACAAATAATTTTTCAAGTGCCATACAAAATCTTTTCCCTTACAAATATTTTCCATATGCTGTAAAAAATCTTTTTCAAAGCATTACACAGACTTTATAGGAAAATATACAATTAGTAATATGATTTGGTAAGGCCTAAAAATCTTTTTTTTATGTTTTCAATTTTCCAGAATGTTTAAATTTAGATGAACAGTTAGCTGAATGTATTCCATTAATGTAGACTGATCCAGAAGGTTAACAGTATAGAATCCATGAATTTTAAATCATTAATTCTCCTTTTGCTTAGACATAACTTTAGTGTTGGAAAACAGAAAGAAATTATTAACAAAAGTAAATATAAAAATGTAAAAACAGAACACTTTACAATGTGTTAGAATTAGAAACTGTAGTGTGTGCTAAAAGGAATTATCTACAAATAAATATATTTTTTAAAAAAGGCCCAAGATTAATCTCAAGCAGAGAAAGAGTGACTTAATAAGGTGGTGTACTGTGTAGTGTGTGTGTGTGTGTGTGTGTGTGTGTGTGTGTGTTCGTGTGTGTGTGTGAGTATGTCTATAGACATACCCATATGCACGCACAAATATACACATACATAGTAAACGCACATAGATGCATGTACGTTTAACACCATAGAGCTCATAATGCATGCTTATAGCTTCACTCCACAAATGGTCATTGACTGTGCGATGGAAATGTGTCAAAGAAAAAAGCACACTGAAATTATACAGCACAGTAGTTGCAAACATCCAAGACAAAGGTCCAGTCCAAAGAATCAGAGATGGAGTATGTCCTTTTGGTATTAAACAATACAGTCAGATGTTTGATTTCTGTAACAAGGTGTCTTAGCATTGACTCAGAAGTTAGCAATTTAGGGGAGTGATATGTGTATGAATTTGTAATAAAGAAATTGTTTCTTATCCCTTTGATTGATGGCAATGCTTAATAATAAATTATGTCTTGGATTGTAATATAAATGCTGACTTGCAGAAACTTGTTATGTTTCCAGTATAACAGCATGCCCATTTGTTAAGAAGTACAAGGTCAGAGAACAAAGAATATGGGACATTTTTGAAAAACAGCAGAAATAACTACTACACTAAAGAAATGGTGAGCATACTGTCATCCTTACTGAATTTTAGCTTGAACTAGAAATATGTTTTGAAAACAAAAGGGGAACATTATTTCGATTGAGTTATTTGAGGGAACATGGAACCAATTGCCTTTTTTCTACCTAATCGTGTTTTGTGTATAGGTATTGTATTAAGAGTCTGATAGTGCACTGATTGATTTTAAGAATCGGTAAGAGTTATGTAGTGTTCTCTGTCTTTTGTGATCACTGGCGGAGTAAAATATTTTAAAGCTAGTTTTCACAAGTAGCTAAGAGATTCAGCAATTAGACCTAACAGCTCTCTTAGCTCTCATTTGTACACCAATTATCTTCTCATAGCTTTTATTGCAATATAATATTTTATGCTGTAGCCAATAATATGATTTCTCCCTGTAGCCCCACTCATCCTTCACCAGTTTTTCTAACTACCTGCTTTATTCTCTCACATGTGACACTGCAGCACAGTTTTTTTTTAATGCAAGGACTTAGTGACAAATCCTGCACTTATGGCTTTATAATATTAGCTTGTGCAGGTTATCTTTCCAGCACTTTCTTATTCTTGAAATAAGTCTTCCAGATGACTTGTTTTGGTGGCTATCAAATCCTGGACTAGTGAACCTGCTATGAAGCTTCTGAACCTTTCTGATGGCCATGGCTTCACTTAAGTATTTTCCACTGCTTTCCTCAAGCTTGGGAAATCTGTGGCCTTGATCTTCCAAGTTAGTCAGGTAGCCACAGACTTGGTGATGGGGACCATCTTCTTGGTTAGACCATTACCTAGTTACTTTAGACTTGCTGTCATCTGTGAGATAACCTGATATGGAGTTGATTAAATGCAGGAATTTAACAAATATAACTAGTGATGTTCTAAGATACCACATCTGACTTTGATAATGGTTGTCTTTACTCTCTCTCCGGTTGTCAGTTTTGAATTCACTGTGATGTACTCACAAAGGCCATGTCTGAAAATAGTCAGCTTTGATCAGTGCAAACAAACAAATAAAATAATGCAAATACTTGACCAGCTTCTTCACATGGACAGTGTAGATGACTATGATTCGATTGTTACAGCATTTAACAAAGTCTTTTCTTCTGCACTGGATGTCATTGCTCCAGCTCATGTTTGTCCATGATTCACCAATTTCATGAGAAATGGTTTAACCATGACCTCCAAGTGATTTGGAGACCCTGATGAAGGCTGAAACACTACTGGGAAGGGGCACTCTGGCTTGAGGATGACCTCATTACTGATGCTCACTAAGAAGTACATCAAATAGAAATCTCATGTGAGAAGGCAGCTTACCTGTACATTGAGATTTCTGCTACAGTGAATCTGTTATGCTTTTCTAAGTGGTGGGTGAGCTGCATAGCTGGTCTTGCTTTGTTGCCTGGAAAAGTCTACTAACTATTATGAAGAAGTCACACTTTTTTGTAGTAGAGCCTTGATTAACGTGTCAGAATTTTGCTGGGCTAATGCTAGATAGAATATTTAGCATGGTCATGACAGTGGTGTCTTCTTTTTATCTTACTTCTTATGAGCTTCATGCAGGCGCAGAGGGTAAAATGTTGCCTAGAGTTTCTTGGTTAAGTTTTTTCTCCAGACTATTCATTCTTCTTTGAGGCTTGTTGTTTTTTTCCAACTGCCTTTAAGGATGTCTTGGTTATCCCCTCCTCATAAAGCTATCTTTAAATCCTGATTACCTTGAGAATTATTGTCATGTCTCTAACTGTCCTTTTAAAGCTAAGACTATAGAGAAAGTAGTATTTATGTAGCTGCATTATTACCTATGATTCCATGGCCTTTTTGATTAACATCATTGTACAGCTAGAACTCAGCACACTACTTTGGCATCCCTTATTCAGGTTGTAAATGTTTTCCTTGTGGCTTAAGATCAACAACTATATTCCTTCTTCTATATTCCTTCTTAATTCTTTCTTGATATCACAATAGCTTCAGACAGAGTGTATTATGGGCTTATGATTGAATATCTTAAGGATGATTGTGATGTCACTGGGGCTGTGGTCATTTGGTTTGCTTTTTGGTCATTTCCAGATGGGTTTGTATGTATTAAATTATTCTGGTATCTTCTTCCTGGAACTGGAGTACCACTAGGCTCAATCTTGATATCGTTATTGTTCACTGTGCATTTGCTGTCCCTAACAGAGATGTTAAGAGGGAAAGGCACTTCTAATCAATTTTATGCTAGTTTGTTTGTGTCTTTCGGCTTTTCCTGATTAGGGGTCGCCACAGCGGAACTCCGGTCTGCTAATGATTGGTAGTGGATTTTTATGTACTGGGTTACCAGCCCTGATGCACAACCTTCAACGAAGGCACGCCCCATTCACGTATGCCTCCACACAGAAGACGCTCTAGCTGAGAATTGAACGGGACAACGTCTTGCTATGAGGCGACAACGCTACCGCAGCACCACCACCGCAGTAATCAATTTTATTCTAGTAATGTTCAGATTTACCTCTCCTTCATTCAGGGCTTAACTCCATACTTTACTCCAGTAGAAGACTGTTTAGAATCAGTTCTTGCTTGGTTAGCTAAGAATCGATTGAAACTAAATGCGACAAAGGCCAAGGTGATGGTACATGCTACTTTATGTCCATCACGTCATCTTGTAATTTCCCCCTTATTATATATCAAGGGAATCAATTCAGATGTGTGTCACAAGTCCATGATGTGCGTACTATTCCTGATGACAGGCAAATGACAGTCATCAAGATGTCATACTTTTATCTGAGGAATACATCATGCATTTGAAACTTTATTATATTTATAGACCTAGGTACAGTGATACATTGCATTTGCAAATTTTTCTACCTAGGGATTTCAGCTGCAATCTGACACGTCTGCAGCAAATGCAAATTTCTGTGTGGAAGTTATTGGTGGGTCGTCCTCGTAGTTGTCATTGCATGACTTTGCCTCAAATTTCAGTCACTGAGAGATTGGTATTTACAATCTGACCTGCAGAAGTAATTTGTTATAGTTTTTTTTTCTCTTGGTTTCTTCATATTCTGAATACTGTATATTTGACTATATTGTATTCTTTAACTGATTGTGTTTTATACCCAGGACAAGCCTGAAGTAGGTCCTTGTGTAGTAGCTCTCTAAGTTGATTGACAAATGTAAATAAATAAAAATAAATTTGTCCTTTGCACATTTGGTGCAAGTCTTTTGGAATCAGGACTCTTCTCTGATAAGGGCATGTAGCATGGAATCCTCCTTTAGAATGGCCGTAAAAATATCATCTTTTTTATAAGTATAGCTAAACACTAGTATGTATGTTATCTTAAATTTTAACAGCCTTTTTTTCAGTTGGTACTTAATTTTTAGGGCAAACTTGTAAATTCTTCATTTTTTAAGTTTGTCATGCAGAAGTGATACATCCTGGAGTTCTTCCTGGGCTTCTTCCCTGCTTCTTCCTCCGAGTCTGGCAAGTGAGGGTCTCCCTTGCCACTAAGGGCATTCAAACAGCCACAGAAATGTCTAAGCCCTGATGCACGGTGGCTGTAGGGCCTACATCAGAGGGAGTCAAGAAAAAAGACACATGGTTTGAGGAACCAGAACTGGCTACAGCAGTCACCCATCTGTGGCTGAAGCTAATATGTAGTCTGTTGAAGGGGCAAAGGCTGCCTGGAAATTTTCTTCTTTTTGTGGCTGGAAGAAGGAAGAACTGATATGTTGTTTCATGGTGAAGCCAGAAATGATACCTGAAACCCAGGTAAAACTATCAGCAGTGATCTGTGAAAAAAGATACTGCGGTGGTGGTGCTGCGAAAGTGTTGTCACCTCACAGTTAGACATTGCCCGTTCGATTCTCAGTTAGAGCATCTTCTGTGTGGCGACATGCATGAATGGGCGTACCTTCGTTGAAGGTTGTGCGTTAGGCCCGGCAAGCCAGCACATAAAAATCAACTGCCAATCATTAGCAGACCGGAGTTCCGCTGTGGCGACCCCTAACCGAGAAAAGCCGAAAGACACAAAGACATTAAAAAAGTACATTTTTCCCCAAAAGAACACAGTGGAAACCACTTTAAACACTAACTTTATCCCCCAAAGTAAATTAACAAAAATGTTACTTTGGAAAAACAAAGACAGACTTAGTTTACACAACTTTTTGCACAAAAGTAAAAAGCCGCACTTCACAGTAAAAAGTGACTAAAAGTCACTTAAGTCAATAAAAATAATCTTTCCTAGCTTATAATATGTTATTTCACAAAAAAGTTAAGTTTCTGTAAGAAAATTGAAATGTGGAAGTTTTTTTTCCTTGAAGGGAACCTATATGCTCAGCAACAGAAAACCTTTAGCTGATCATCAATCTTCAAAAGCCCAAAAGAGGAATGCTCTTTGGTGGCAACAAATCTCTGAAGGGCTTGGTACTCAAACCACTGGTTTTATTCAGCTCTTCTCAAGCTGATAATAGTTTAAACACATTGAAAGTGCTTTTAAGCTTCGGCAGATGGCAGACTATTATATCCTGTGCTGGATATAATTCATATAGCTAAGGCTACTGCAGCAGCAATGAAATGATGAACATTGTTTTGGTTGACATGCTGCATTAGCTGTGCATGCATACATTTCTCTAGTATTTTAGAAATGGAGAATAAGATTGCAGTGGGTCTACAGTCTGCAATTCAGTAGAAGTACCTCTTTAGTTAAGGGGAATTATGAAGCATTGTTTCCAAATGGAGAGAACAAAATTTTCACTTACTGAATGATTAACCGATTTGGAGACAGGGAAGACTATTACATCAAAAACCATTTTATAAATTCAGTGGGAAAGTTGTCAGCAGCTATGATTGTTGTTTTTGTTTGGCTAATAACTTTTTAATAACTGATGTTGGGACAGGGTGACAGCTGAAAAACTGTACTTGATTTTATGGTATATTGGGAATTGACGGGGTGGGGGTGGGGCAGGCTGAAGATGAAAAACTATGCGTGGTTTTGTGGTATATTGGGAATTTGTGTATGTGGAGGTGGTCTTCGATTAAAAATACCTCTGACTGGATAAATGGAAGTTGGACTAAGTAGCAGTGGAGTCATTGTTGTTATTGCTATTGGTAGTGAGGTGGGCAGTAGTGGTTTGAACAGAGTGTAACAGTTTCCTAAGGAATTTCCAGAAAAATTATGAATTATTTTGATGCTTTTGTTGGAGAATAATGAAGTATGATTTCTCATAAGTTTTAACTTGTAGGTTGAATAGGTTTCTCAGAAGTCTAAATCTTTGATAGATACTTTGTCTTTTAATGTTATGCCATTCTTCCCAGCCTTTGTCTCTTTGTAGCATGAGCTGCTTAGCCTCTTTTGTTAGACATGCTGTTGTGTTAGACATTACCCTTTTTATTCTATTGGGAGCTAATTCATTTAAGACTTTTTGAAAACTGTGACTGAAATAATGGACTGCTTCATCTATGGGTATTATTCACAATATGTTCCAATTGTACCCAAGTTAGTTTTGAGATGACGGTGTCCTTGTCAATCCTGGTTAGGTTATGTATTTGACTGTAATGTACCTTTTGGTTGGGAATACACTGTTGACTTATGGCATATGTAAGAAGGTGGTCATGGATAAGAGTCTGGCAAACCTCCACAGGATGTTACCTTGTTAGGGTTATTTGTTAGAATCCAGTCTAATATGGAATGCCTGTTAGTGTTTCTGTGGAGTATAGTAATCAAGTTAATTAGCTGATGAAAACATACACTATAAGTACTTAGGGTTACTGCTGTTTAGGGAGTACTAGTCTGTGTTCAGATCCCCTAAAAAAGGCTTCACTGTGGATGTTGTCAGGCATCCAATGTATTATATTTTCAGGTGTGGCAATTTTATTACTAGTTGAGGTGTAAATTACTAAGATGCGTAGTCTTTCTTTGGTTAATTGTAGTTAAGAAAGTAACATTTCAGCATTGTTAAATTTAGAGATGTTTAGATGGGTTGGGGAAATATCTAAAGCATTTTTGAAGATGATGGCTACACCACCTGCTATCTTTTTTTATGTATGTTCTATGTATGTAAAAACCTAAGGGAAATATTTCACTGTCAAGTATTTCCTGTTTAGCCAGGTCTAGGTAATGGCTAAGATATCGGATGAACAAAAATCAAAATGATAGGCAAGCATCAATGTCCTGAATTTTGTTATAGATACTTTCAGTGTAAAAATTAAGTTTGCATTTTGAGAAAATGGAGAAAGTATGGTAGGCATACCTCTCAACTGTACAGATTTTTGTCTTATACTTTTGGTTGTTGTTGTGTCTTTCGGCTTTTCCCGGTTAGGGGTCGCCATAGTGGAACTCCGGTCTGCTAATGATTGGCAGTTGATTTTTACGTGCCGAGTTGCCGGCCCTAACGACAACCTTCAACGAAGATACGTCCATTCATGCATGTCTCCACAGAAGACGCTCTAGCTGAGAATCGAACGGGACAACGTCAAATTGTGGTTTTCTGGGAAATTAGTGGCAAATCATTAAAGACTGAAGTTAGAAAATAATGACAGAAAATTGAGTTTTAGACTTCATGTCCTTCAGAAAATTCATTTTAATGCAAAGCCTATCATTCTGTCACCTTTCTATGTTTGTAAGAGCAGTAATTAAACATTGTCCCTATTTTTGGACCTTTGACCCACATTTATTTACAGCTTTGTCCTTATTTCTTGCTCTAAGAGGTTGAGAGCTATGGTGGTAGGTAGAGTGGATGAAAGGCAGTGGATGAATGCCACCAGTAAGTTTCATCATGGAAGTGGGGTGGTTAGAGAAGTGGAGACATTTGAATTTGTATTTAGGTTTTACTGTAACTGAGACCGAACCTTTACTTTACTATTGCTGTAATGTGAAAGATCAGAGTAAGTCAAATGTTAGAGGGAGGAAGATACAATAGAGTTGAGTGAAGAAGTGCTGTGTTGATGTATAACTGGGTCTGTGACAAAGATGGTATTGGGAGAGAGAGTGGTATGGTAGTTAACAATGTGAGCCAGTATAGTGAACATGCAGAGCAGTAGTGACTATGGTAGCAGCATTGTTAGAGGTTCCTAGGTAATTGTTACTTATCTGTGAGGATCTCAATACGTCTAGCCCCACAGTAATTATTACTGCTTATATTTCACAATATGAATCTCTAAAGATGGGTTACACAAGTATATGTTGGGTACTTACATGTTTCTGCTATCCATGAAGGCCATTGGTGCAAAGCCAAGGGTGAATTCGTGGTTACTCATTCATTTGTCCATATTATGTTTGAAAAGAGTAAAAAAAGTACTTTGTTTCATGTAGAGTGGAAGCTGGTTCCATAAAAGTGGTATTGTCTATGACACATACTTATCCTTCTAGCATTTTCTGTTAATTTTGCAAAAGAGGTTAAGGTCGCTTGAGTGGGTTTTACTGATACCACTGGCCTTCTGAATATGTTATAGGTCTGACAGAACATGGTCAGTGGAGTCTTATACAGGAGCCAGAAGTTGCCTCTGAGTAGCCTGTATGATACTGGGAAGAGAGACAAGGCTCTGATGAAGTCTGTGCAGTATTTATGATTTAGTCCCTTGATTTTTTAGTGAGGAAGCATTGTGGTCATTCCAGCTGTGATAAGTGTTTGGACTGATACATACCAAATGGGAAATTTCACTCTATGATCAGCTTAATGAGTACTGAGTACACAGGAACAATTATGTCCCTGGATCTAGATGTTATGCCCTTCTGTAAAAGGTGTGTGATGAAAAAGGACTTCCTACAACAGTGGATATATTGCGATCAAAGGAAAGTGTGTGTGTGTTATCAATGTGATATGTACAAAGGGAGTCATTCTTGCCAAAGGATACAAGTATACATTTCTTGGTATTTATTTTCAGTACATGGTTTGACATCAACTATTTGTTTGGGGCAAGCATTCTTGTAGGATCAAGGTGCCCTCTGATGAGTTTATGATGGCACAAAATTTGCAATCATCTCTTCCCAGTATCAGAGAAGTGTCCCAAGTGCTGAACCCTGGGGGACTTCACTAGATAGGTCATTTGGAGGAGATAGAGATGCCCACCTTCACTTCCTTTGTTATGTATGTGATCCAATTTGCTATCCGGTGTGTTAGTGGTTAAAAGGAAGTTATGTACTCACCATAACATTCCATCTGTGTTATTGCCTCTCATTTGTTCTTCAACCTATGGGTTTTGGATCCGAGCATTGGATCCAATTCAGTCGCAATATCAAAGCTCCAGGCTCCAACATCTGAGCTCCTCCTCTACCCATGATGCTACTCTCCTCCAAATCCCTCAGATCGAGTTTGCTGCAGCACAGTATATCACGTAATCATGATACAAGTAAACAGGAAGAAATTATCTAGAGGTAAAAGAATAAATCATGCAGGAATACTTCAGGAGCTCAAAGGTCAGAACAGAATCATCTGTCCAAAATTTTCTGTTTGGTCCTTTAAAAGGCAGGGGGATAGAGAGAGCGAAGGCTGAAGAGCAAATGAAAGGCAACACTACAGATGAAACATCATGATAAGTACATAACTACTTTATCTGATGTTGTTGCCTTCATTTGCTCTTCAACCTAGGGGACAGAGTCCCCAGCTACAGAAAGAACTTGGGCTTCAAGGAAGGATATTCTGGAACACAGCAGAACCAAAGGATGCTCTGTTCCTAGAAATAATGTCTAGTTTGTAATGGGAAATAAAGGTATGATAATTTGACCAAGTAGCAGCTTCACAAATTTTACTAATGGGAAGTTTCGACCGGAAAGTTGGATAGGGCAACCTTGGAGACTGGTTTACCCAACCGGATGGCAGTGTCCTGAGGGATGGGATAGCAGATCTGGAGAGGCATCCAGAGTCCAAGGTAGACAAACTAGGTGAGACCACAGGAAAGGAACCAATCTTGCTGGGGCCAAAAGAGGGCAATGAGGATGACTTGGCATATCAATCTCTGAGCTTTCTGCAGAAATTTGAGAATGAGCGGAAGAGGAGGATAAGTGTAGAGCAGACCAGGGGGCCAAGCACAGACTAGACTGTCTCTCAGTGATTGTCCCTAAGGAGGTGTCAGGGCAAAAAACTCGCTGCACTTGGTGTTGGAGGAAGATGTAAAAAGATCGCAGCAAGGCTGACTCCATCTTTGGAAGATCATATTTGCCACTGAAGGATTGAGAGACCACTCATGAGGCATCAGAATAATCTTCCTGAGCCTGTTCACCAGGATGTTCATTTTCCCCAGAATGTGCGTTGCTATGAGAAAGCGGATGGAAGACATCGCCCACTGCCACAACCTCATGGCCTCTAGACACAAGGGGTAAGACTTGGTTCCTCCTTGCTTGTTGATGTATGAGACCACTGACATGTTGTCTGTCTGAATGGCAACAGTTCCCATTGGAACAGAGGAATGAAGGGCTTGCAATGCAAGAAGCACCGCTATCATCTCCAGAATGTTTACATGCAACTTGATCACTAGGGAGGCCCATGTGCCTTGAACCATTTGTCCCAGATAATGTCCCCCCACCTGATTTGGGACACATCCATGGTCACAGTGGCTGTGGGAGGAGGTAGGATGAAGGGCTGACCCTGGAGAAATCATTGGATTGGATCCACCAAATGAGAGACTGTTTGCAAGCTTGTGAGATCCTAACTGGGTAATTTAATGGATAGTGCAGGACAGACCATTGTACAGCTAAGGTCCAATGAAGTACACTCATGTGAAGGTGGGCTAACGGCACCAGGGTGATTGTGACTGCCATGGACCCCAAAGCCACTTGCTTGGGGGGGGGGTGTCCATTATCTGTTTGATACGAGCTCTCAGGTTGGAAATCCTGTCTGGAGGTAGAAAGGCTAGAGGTCGAATGGCGTTCAAAAGTGCTCCTATGAAGTGTATGACTTGGACTGGGTAAAGATTAGACTTTTTTACGTTGACAGAAATGCCCAAGGTTGAGGCTAGATAGAACAAGTATTCTCTGGCTTCTAGAAGTTAATGCCTGGTGGGAGCAGTTAAGAGCCAATTGTCTAGGTAAGGAAACACCTAAAATCCTTGCAGTCTCAGGGGATCTGCCATGACTGCCATGCATTTGGTGAATACCCTGTGGTGAGACCAAATGGCAGTGCTCTGAACTGATACTGACTGGCTCCCAGCCTGAAGCAGAGATACCTTCTGAAGCACCTGTTTATCTTGATGTGACAGTACATGTTCTGAAGGTTTATAGAGAACAACCAGTCATCCTTCTGCAGGAAGGGCAGAATGGACTGTATTGTGACCATTCGGAGCGCTGAGTTGGCAACCAACTTGTTTAGAGAGGTGAGAACCAGAATGGGTCTGAGGTCCCCTGTCTTTTTGGGCACTAAAAAGAATCTGGAGTAAATGCCTGACCTGAATTGGTCTGGGGGTACACTTTGGATAACTCTTTTTGAGAGCAGCTTTGAAATCTGCAAAGCTGCAGCCTCCTGTTGATTGGGTGGAACATCTGGGAGGATTTTGTTTGGTGAGGGTTTTTGGAAAAAGGGTATGGAATAGCCTCTGGATATAATTTTCAACACCCAACAATCTTTTGTGATGGCTTCCCAGGCTGATGGGTGTAAAGACAAACGTCCACCCTGCGCCTCCAGAGTCAAGCAGTTGGGCAATCCCTCAGGATCACTGACTGGATCTGTCTGAGAAAGAATCTCAAGACCCTTGGTTCATCGGACCCCTTCTGCCATGAGGGGAACATCCGCCATTATAACCATTTCTCCCTCTGGGAGAAAGGTCCCCTTGTGAATCCTGAAAAGGACCTTGCGATTTATGGAACCACACTTCTTAACTCCACACTGATTCCTGGAAAAAGGACTAGTGTGGGGTAGAGAAGCGTATCCTGACAGCAGACAAGGTCTTTCTTTCCTTTTCACTTTGAGAGAGTGTATCTTTAACTGTTGGACTGAAAAGTGTTGATCCATCAAAAGAAGCATTGACAAAGGATGCCTTATAGGGTTCTGAAAAGTCACACAGCTGCATCCAGGTGTGGCATCTGGTGGCAATGCCTGATCCGACAAGCTGTGAGGCACTCTCTGCAGCATGAGAGATCAACCTGATGGGCTTGTTAGAAATAGACTGAAGGATGGCCATTCTTGAGGAAAAGGTCTTTTGTTCCTCAGCAGACATGGACCCTGGGACAAAACTAGAGAGTTCCTTAACTAAGTCTCTTTGTAGCCTGATTACATGTGCCAAGTAGTTCAGCGGTCACAATGCAAAGGTCGCTGAAGTGTAAACCTGCTTTCCAAATTTGTCCAAAGCCTTAGACTCCCTGTTAGGGGGATGGACAGTGGAGCTCTGTTGGGCCAGCTCCTTTTTCATGCTGGCTGCAACCACCATTGCATCGACGGGAATTCCCTTAGTCCAGTGTGGGCAGTCAGAAGGGGCAATAAGGATCTCATTGGGCTGCTTGGGAATTGATTCCACTGCATTCAGTTCATTCCATGCCCTGCGGGACACAAGGTCAATAAGAGGGTCCATAGGGGGGGAACACCCAAGAAGTAGATGGGCCTGACCCAAAGGCTTCCAGAAACACCATTTCCTCTGGGTGAGGGCTTTTGGAAGACCAACCACCTTTTTGGCAAAGGATTTCCATGTTTCCAAAGGAGACATCCTCTGGTGGTGATCTGGGGGATATTTCCCCTTCATCGAGACCAGTGTCCTCTACGAGGGATTCCAAAGGGGAATCCAAGTGTCTCCTTTTGCACTGGTGCTTCCGAGGGACCTCATTGGTGGGGTGCCCTAGGGAGGTATTGGAAGACTTCAGGGATTCCAAAAGTATACTAGAAGTTCTTTTTTGCAGGCTGTCCCAGTGGGGACAGAGTAGATATCTCAGGCACAAAAGCTGCTGGAGGGGGGCTGGGGTCCAGAACAGGTAGAGTTGAGGCTCTTCTGGGTGCAGAGAGAACCCTCTCCACCACCTCTAACACTGAGGGAGATCGGGACACCATAGGTACCTCCGCTGGAGCCTAAGCTGTCGATGGGGAAGCTCCACGAACCCCAAGTGCCCCCGAATTTGAGTGAGGACTTGGAGCTGAGCTGTCAAATGCCAAAGCCATGTGAGGAAGGGACAACTCCAAATATTTCATAACCAGCGTCAATCCCTAGGAACCGACGACTAAGCTATGGCTCCGAGAGTCGCTCAGCTCAGGAACAGTTGGAGCCGGGCAAGTCAGGGAGACTGTCGGAGTTGAGATAACCATACCTGTCATCTCCAAAATCTCAACTCCAGGAAGGTTTGGATCCAATAACTCTGAAAAACAGGGACGGATCTAAGAAGGAGAGATAGGGATAAAGGTATGAATATTGTTCAGGGATCCTGGAGGGGATGGAGCAGACAAGATCCCCAGCTGAATATGTGCCTTGAGAAATTTGACCATCATGCTGTCCACCTCAGCTTTGGAAAGGCTTTGGGAAGATCTAAAGAAGAAGCTACCAAGGCAGGCCTGGAAGAGGGCCTGGGCTGCTGCAGGAGAGGGGACTTGAGGCTGGTTGTCACTGGCTCTGAGGAGAAGATTTGGCTCCAGCGCTGAGGGGAGGCCTGGATGATTATAGGAGCTGAAGTGGACAGCTCAGGTGGTCTGGAAGTTTTGGAGGGTGGTTCCCCAAAATGATGGGATCTACTGGTGGATCTATTCTGCTCCTTATGTTTTTAGTGGGGGTTTAAGCCCCTGAAGTGGATGGAGTGGATGAGTAAGAAGAACTGGGAAGGAGTTCTTTCAGAATGAGATTGTTGTGCTAATCGATGAGAGCCTGCTGACTACAGCCGGCACAGATGGAACAAGCAGAATCCAGGTGACCCACCTCAAGACAAACTACACATTCTGAGTGCGCATCTAAAAGTGGGATTTTGTGCCCACAAGTGCTGTACTTCTTAAATCCCGCAGGTGTAAGATCAGGCATACTGATAAGAAAATAACAGCAACCCATGGAGTGCGCGCGCGCACACACACACACACACACACACACACACACACACACACACACACACAAGATTAAAGTTAAAGTTAAGTTTTATTTTTAAATTCCAACAAACAGGATAAAACTTAAAATTCTACAGAAGTAAGAAAACTTTTTTTTTATAGCTATAAGCTGGTAGGAAAAAAGGGGTAGGGAAAGGAGGGAAGGAAAGAGACAAAAAAAAAACTATCCTGGAAAACTGCTACAAAGAAAAAACAGAAGATAGGAGATAGGGAAGACAAACTCTATAAATTTAAGCTAAGATAGCAAAATAATTTTTACTCACTGACCAAAAAACAACTCCAAGGAGCTCAGACTGCAAGATACCTGATGCTTAGCGAAGTGGGGCAAATGAGATCTGAGGGATTTGGATGACAGGAGCATCATGGGTAGGGGAGGAGCTCAGATGTTGGAGCCTGGAGCTTTGGTATGTGGCTGAATCAGATCCACTGCTCAGATCCAAAACCCATAAATTGAAAAGCAAATGAAGGCAACAACATCAGATCACTTAGGTTTAATTTCACCAAGTCTTTTGGGTTTCTAATACCATGATGGGAATGGACCCAATTCCTAAACCTAGGTACAATTAGAGTTCATGAAATTAGTACTGTTAACATTTAGCTGGGAGAATTTACTTATGATGCTTGAGTATGGGATGGTGCCAAATATCTTTGTAAGGTCCATTTAGGTAGTATGCACTAATTTTCCTTATCCATTGCCACAGTAACTTCTTCAAATAACTCAACCAGGTTAAACAGGCAGGACCTGCTCTTGACAAATCCATATCAGGCTGGGTTGTGAGTCTGTAGGTCACCTATATACCTATCCATGAGTTCCATAATGATCCTTTCCATAGCCTTACAGATGATGCTGGTCAGGCTTATGGGTCTGCAATTACCTGGGTCTGTTCTACTCTCACCTTTTTTTCAAGGGAATGACTGTTAACTGTCTTCCATTCACCCAGCACAAAGCCTGTTTAAAGGCTAATGGTGAATAGCTTCTCTAGGAGGTCTGACAATTCATGTTTCAGGCAAGACAGTGGGCAGCCTGGTATGTTATCCTGCCCTATAAACACAGTATTCTTGGCTTTAGATAGTGCCTTGAGAACTTGTTCATAGAAGATTTGGGAGGGGGCTAGATCTAGGTATTTGATATGAGAATACTGGAAGGAAGAGGGGGTGAAGTTGACGTTGAATTTGTCTGTTAGTAAATTTATGTCCTCTTGGTTTGAGTGTGCATTACAATTTACTATTAACACTGCAGAGTGCTGAGCATTTCTTTCTGAGATTTCTAACATAGTTAAAGAAGGCTTTGTTGTTATCTTTCACCTGGATGGCTACTTTTACTCATATCTGGCTTTGGTCGATTTGATCAGGATCTGGAGTTCCTTGTTTAGTTTACAAAAATTTTTTTTGGCTTTGTGAGAATTAGATTTATTTTTACCTGCAATGATTTTTTTTTCTTTTATAAATGAGCCTGTTTATATTAAGGATCCACTGTATTGGTTTATTTTGAAACTTTGCATTGTCTTTATTTCTGATGGGGACAGATGCATCTATGCAACTATTTACATTTGCACAAAACTTTGCAGGAAAGGATTTCACACAAGCAGTGGGATCACCAAGGTGGAAAGGACTTCTGAATTTAGTTAGGTCAACACTCAGTTTTAGTAGATTAGTTTTGCATAATCTCTGAATACAGACATGTTGGGGAATGCTTCTGGCTTCATTCTTATGGTGAATGTGACTGATGTATGGTCCAATTTGACTAAGGAGGAAGTTACAACTGGTGGGGAGCACAGCTGTCCCATATTAGTAAGGATCAAGTCCAGAACATTATCTTTCCTGATTGGGGTGTGGACTAAGTGGTCCAGTGAGTTGTACTTATGAAATCCAGAAATCTCTGGGCATAATTGTTAAGTCTCTTAGAAGAATGATGTTTGGCTTAATACATACGGACTCCATAGTGGTTAGGTACAAGGTATGGGTCAAGAGGAAAATGGAGGGAGTCCTGTAGTTAGCTATAATGTGATAAAGGGTTTTGTTCATAGTAATCTGGACATGGAAGAGCTCCAAGTTGTTCACTTGTCTAACGTGTCTGGAGGTGAGATTTTTTTAAGAATATAAAGACACCTTAATCTTTAATGCCTTCTTTTAATGTTGTGAACCTGTACAAGTGAGAGGGACTGAAGCCAACCACAGATGGAGTGCTTCCACTTGTCTTGAACCAGGTCTCTGTGACAATGCATATACTTACATCTTCTATGGCAAGTAATGCTTGGGGGGGAGTTGTAAAAGCTCCTAGCACTGAACTGCAAAACCTTACTGTAACCTTGATTCTGTTTAGTTATGCTGGAAGATTTTGAAGGCTGACTTTGCCTAAAAAAGGCACAATGGGGCCAGATAAGGTTTTAGACAATATACAACCTTTGGGGGAGTGATGCAGGCTATCCCTGGCAAAGCAGTTTAGAATGTCTACCAAATCTTCCTAGGTTGATAAATATCATACCCTAGAGCAACCCTAGAATCTAAGCCAATTGTTGAATTCAGTTATCTTTTGATCAAATTGTTGCATCGCTCTTGGTGATGGTGGAATACTGCTCAACTCTAGATTTATACCAGCCTCAGACACATATTCTGAGTGCCCCATCATGTCTCTTTTCATACCAGGGAGGTATGTCTCAAATTATTTACACCCACATGTACAATGACTGCATCATACTTTATTTATTTATTTATTTATTTAACAATTATTTACCAGGAAAGTCAGACTGGGACAGAGCCCATTTTCAGCGGAGGCCCAGGGAGAAATGCTCCAGATGCAAGCCTTTGGAATGTGGGAGGAAACTGGAGCACCCAGAGGAAACCCACGTGAATGCAGGGAGAGCAGGCATACTCCACACATAAGGCACCCCAGACGAGAATCAAACTGGAGAAACTCTTGCTGTGAGGTGACAATGCTAACCGCTGCACCACTGCGCCACTGCCATATACGTGCACATGTGGTGCAGGAACATAAGCACTCATGAGATGTAGCAAATCCTAGTACGTGACAGGCAAATGACTGTGACCCTCTCAGTTTGGCGAATGGTGCATCTCACTATCAAGTCACCTATGATGAAAATATTGGTATGTGGGATAGTTGCTTTATGGGCATCTAGAATAGGTCTGTGTGACTCATAGATGTATGTTTCATGGTGGGTGCTGTCTGTGAGGTTGCTGAGGGTACATGTTTCTTGAATTACATTCTGGAGGCCTCTGTGGTTCAGGTAGGTTATTTCTAAAAGCCTCAGCATAGTAGATGTATGTGTTTGGTCTAAGGTGTTTGAGATTTAGTTTAGTCTGGTTTTGTGTAGTGTTGTTATCCTTGTTATTTATTGTGTCTTTGTGTGAGAGTTTCATCTCCTATTAAATTATATAACCACATCTTACACAATATGACAGATTGTTTAAGCAGTAGGTGTTTTTCAGTGTATGAGGCAATTGCTACATTGTCTCAGGATGCCCACTGAAACCAAACTGGCCACAGAGATAGCTAGAAAGTTAAGTGTCTATGATTCCAGTAGCTTACTGTTGTGGGCTGCAAGAAGAGTAGTGCCTAAGACATTAGGAGTTGCTTATCTGTAGTGCTATCCGTCTAAGGCAAACAATACAAGTCTACACATGAAAAAGAATGAACTACTTTGTGCAAATACTAAGTATGCTGAAATTTTCTGAATTTCTAAATAATAAATTAGTTTATTCCAAAACAAAGTAGAGTTTCTAACCATTGTTGCAAGCTACTATTGCTACTACTGTCAGCTAAGGGCACTGTATTTAAGCCTACAAAACTCAACATGGAGGCATCTTGCAGTGAAACATATACATTTTGAAGTAATGTATTTTATATTTATGTAACAGAACAGGTTGCTTACACACTTTTACTTCCTGAACTTCAGCCATGCTACAGTTCAGGATGTGACTATCTGCTGTTTTAATGGAGCATGCACCATGCAAATAAACAATAATTACTAACACAGACTGGCTGTGTTCTGGGAGAAAAAAATACTGGAAGATGCAGTGCATGAAATATCAGTGAACTGGCTCACCATTTCTTAAAAGTATGGGAACAGACAATCTTTCACCAATAACTGGCCATTGACAATTGGTATAGATCATTTTTCAGTGGTGATACTGAAAGGAGGGTCTTAAATGCCAGCAGCTTATGCATCACGCCAGATAAACTTACGGCCAAAGTGTTAGATGGGAAACTGATAGTACCCTCAGTAAGTTAAATATGTATCTCTTAGTCTGCCAGTTATACCTATTACTTATCATATTTTTCCTTAACAAAAAAGAGACAGTGACAGGCTCATTAATGATCCCACCTCTTTGGTTACCACCATCACACAGGCCCTGCTATGTGGCTTCACCCTGGAAAAACTGCACAAACCTTTAGTCCATTACCTAAGAAAGCCAATAAATTTCTTAAAACCCAGGCTTGACTGTGTGACTTCTGAATATAATATAACCAAAGAATTAAGACTATGTTGTATATACAGTTACAGCTGCAGTTCTGTATTCAGACAGACTTGTTTCCCCTACTGTGTTGTGTCTGTTTCTGCAAGTAAGACAGTGAACTGTTTTGGAGGAGGGAGGCTACTTTTTTTCTGAGTCAATGAGACATAATGTAGTGACAGGATTAGATATTTTTGATACAAAATGAGTAAGATTCTCAGGCAACTTTTATAAAAATAAAATAAAAGAGAGAGACCAGAAGGTGAATTTATCCATCACTGCACTTTGGTTAGATGAGAGGATTGTTCTTTTCTCTAGTTAAGAACAAGTAACATGAGTTATATTTTGGTAGTAAAAAAGTACATGTACAGATGCCAACCCCTTCTTCTACTAAGATATGTTAAAGAAAAAGTATTACTGAACATCAAAGAAAGCATCACTTTTTGCTGAAGGGAAAGTTTTATCAACCAATATTCCAAAGAAGCCTTTATTTTTTAAACTTATTTTAACAGTCATGCTCGCTGATACCATGGAAATGAATTGATCTGCTGATTCAGGAGGAAACATCTCTAAATGCTTTACAGAGTAGAAGCAAAATGGACAGCCACCATGTTCTGTCGATGGACTGGATAATGAGAAGCCATAGCTGTGTTTAAAGCCAGATGAAGCAACTAAGTATCAGCGTGGTCTCATGCTGTTGGAAACAAATTTACTGTGAGTTTTAGTTTTCATGATTATTAAAAAAGTAAAAAAACAGACAATAAAACGATAAAAAGAAAACAATTGCAGAGCCTTGTTTCACACTGTAAGAAAGCCTGGTTTTGGGATTGAAGGGAAAAGCTTCAGCCACTGTAATCCATGCATTGGCGCAACAGTAAACATTCGAGTATAAGGCCCAGGATTGCTGTTCATGGATTGGCTTTTACTGGCCAATTATTTAACACAGACTGACACGCATCGAGGAGCTGAGGGGAACAGGATTTTGCATGCCAGGTTTGTTGATGTGTCCATCCATGCCTTGGCTCTGGAAAAGCTGATGGGGAAAAAAAGAGTGAACTTAAAAACAGCAGAATTCTGTGGTGAAAATGAATTGCTATGGCTTATCAGTATCAAAATATTTTTGCCATAATATAATGCCTCTGGTACTTTGCACTCTAGATATGGCATAAACATTAGATACTGGCAAATGCTTTTCTTTACTTAGCATACTTGTAAATGCCTTCCTGTTTCTGAGCATTTGGCTGAATATCAGAATGGTGGAAGCCAGGCAGTATTGCACAAATATGGATTTGTCAAAAACTGGTTCAGACTTCATTAATAAGCAGTAATATTTAAATTACTGGTCTCCCTAGTGACATAAGTATACTGTCATGTGTTCCCTTGTTGGGCACAGTAATTTTCTCCAAAAGCATTGTCATTCACTTAAACTGTCTGTTTTTCTTCTCTTCCAGGACAGCTACGGTCCCTCTCCTTTCTCCCACTAATGACTATTGCAATGTGTACTTTATCAACAAGTCAGGTTTGACCATTAACACATGTACAGAACTTATTATGTTACCAAGTACACATGGGTTGCTGCTTAACCCTAAGAACTAGTCTGGTGCTTACTATGCTCATGGTGTGCTGTTTAGGGTAACACACTTATTTTGTCTCGTCTTCCAGAATATTCTAATCCAGTGGGTGTCACAAATCCCTAACTGTAAGTATTATCCCAGTAAAAGAATAATACTGGTTTCTTTAGCAGCATTGTTTTTTAATCATTTGCATTATGAATCAATTTTGTGCAAGATAAATGAGTCCCTGCCTCTCTCAAAATAAGTGTTTTTTTTTATCCCAGCTCATAATGGGCATAATTGCACTTTTCTTCCAGATGCATGTGTCTACTTTTTGTTAAAATATATGTGCTGAAACCTCTTAACATTCTTTTTTTTACTATGATAGTTTTCCCTCACTGCCTGCTGACCATCAAGTCCCCTCTAACTGTAAACAAAGCATGGAAGCCAGAGCTGACTGGAGGGACCATCATACAGCCAGTCAAAGGAGAAGTTTGTACCCTTGTCTGTATTTACTAATGCAGATTATAAGGGCATTTCTAAGAGTCCAAACCCTGTCCCTGTGTGGCCAACATGTGCTCTCATCTCACCATGAGGATCTGCTTCATGTTGACATGTGTATACACACACACACACACACACACACACACACACACATATGCGCACAAACTCATGTGGTTAAGTTTTTAAGGGCTACTATTATAGGATTTGACAGACTCAACCCCAAGTCCCTCTCCTCAAGTCTTATGCTATTTAATTTTCTGTATATTTCTTCTTGCTGATCGTGGATCAGCAGATTAGGACCACCCCTTCCCTCAGGATAAATGAGATGACATTGCCCCCTCATTCATATTGTCTCCTCACCTGGCAACTCCAGCACCAATAGTGCCAGTCTAACTTAGGCCACAGCCAGGCAAATCTCTGCCAATCTGAATGCAGCCTCTCTCCCAATCTAAGCCTGTATTCCAACACTATACAAATGTAACTGTCTTTCCTCTAGGCAAAGAACTTAAAATGTACTTTGCCCTACAATGCCCGCTATAGATTCTCCTTCATGTGTTTGTAGCTAGAAATACTGTTTTCCCCTTCCTTTTCGGAAGGTAGCACTGATTCTACCAGCTGTACTGTCTCCCTGTAAGGTAAACATGTTTCTGCATATCCCAAATATGGTGTAAGTTTTTATTTCTGTGAAAAATGCTGTGTTTTCTTTCTCTAAAGTAAATGTGCTGCTAATTATCTCACTTGATGAAACAAAGAAGAAGCTGAAGTTACGGCAGTCAAAGTGCTTACTTTTCTACTTTTTTATTTTTATTAAAGTTCATATCCCTACTGTGGTGTGCACCTGGATTTTTGTCTCAAAACCTGACAAGACTAATCAAAACATATTTATTAAATTATTAAAATAATAAAACTGTTACACGTTTCTCTCTTGAAAACTTCTTCAGGTACTAAAAAATGAAACCATCCTAAAGCTCAAAATATAATACATTAATTGAATACTAACTGTATTTATTTATTGTTATGCTTTGTTGATCATATTGGTCCTATTAGGCTAGTAGCCTCTTTTCAGAGGAGATGCAAGGTGGTATGCATACTGCCTAATGGATATTTGGCCAGGGCACTGGGGAACTTCATCAACTTGCTACAACAGTCACAGTGTGTATGGCTGACAAGTGTGAGTGTCTGTTCCATTCTTAGTGCAGTGCTAGCTGGGAGAATGCACGCAAACATGGTGACTAAACAAAAGGGCGTAATGGAGAATGCCAACTCAGTGGAGATGTTTTCTGTTATAGAGGAGAAGACTGTACAGGAGAAGGAGATTGCATAGAGGATACAGAAGATCTTTTCCAGTGGGATGTGTTTGAAGAGATGAAAGTGGAAGAGAAACAAAAGAAAGGAGTTATAATTACAACCCTCAAGTTGGGAGGGTTGTAGGATGATACATTGAAGCACTTAGTAGAACAAAGTGAGCTGGAGACATGGGAGGAAATTTCATGGGGTATAATGATGGAGAAAATACATCAGGAAGAAGGAAGGAAAATAAAAGATCTTTTACAGAAGTTGTCAGAGAACAACAAAGAAGTTAGAAGGGAGAGGAAGAAAATAGAAGAATTGGAAAGAGAAAGTATGAAGCAAGAATTTAGAATAATGAATAATCCAAAATGAACAGGTATGAAGTATAGGAGAAGAGTGTTGTGCCTTTAGGAATAAAAGCACAAGAGGTAAGAGCTTTCATTTTAATTTAAAAAGAGACTTATTGTGACATTTTCTTTGGGACTGCTGAATTTCTAGAAACTTTTTTTGGAGAAATATGAAAAAAAGAAATATATCGGTGGGACAAACACTTCAAGACTTTTTTTTTTTCAGGAAACACACAAAAAAGTTACCTTTCAATTTTGGACAGAAACTGAAAAAGAGACTGTTAAAAACTACTTCTTAAGGAACTTTTGTAACACAGCATCAATGGGACCAGACGGTGTCCCGGGCTGCGTCCTACATGAACTCCAAGAAGAGCTAAACCCAAACATAAAGCTACTGTTCAATCTCAGCCTTACTACAGGATATGTACCCAAACAGTGGCGTACAGCAACAGTGGTCCCTCTCCACAAAGGTGGTGCCTCAACGGATCCTGGAAACTATCGCCCTATAAGCCTGACTAGCTTGGTCTGCAAAGCTATGGAAAGGATCATCATGGAACACATAAATAAAGATATTGGGGACCTACAGACACTGGATCCTACCCAGTTCAGCTTTGTTAAGGGCAGATCCTGCCTCTTAAACCTGGTCGATTTCTTTGAAACAATCACCAAGGCCATTGACGAGGGGAAGGTGGTCCACACAGCCTACCTGGATCTCGCAAAAGCCTTCGATACAATACCCCACTTGGGCATTACAGATAAGCTCACCAGCTTGAATATAAACCCCTATGTCGCTAGATGGGTTGCAAACTGGCTCAAGGACAGAACCCACATGGTTAGAATTGCTGGAGCCATGTCAGACTCCAAACCAGTTACAAGTGGCGTCCCACAAGGCTCAGTCCTGGGACCTCTCTTGTTCGGTATATATTTCTCGGAATATATTTCTCGGAGGTACAGGCCAACACGAAAGGACTGTGGCTGACCAAGTTCGCAGATGACTGCAAACTGGGCACCATAATCGACTCTCCAACCGACACAAGCATCCTCCAAAAGGGCCTCATAGAAACAGACAACTGGTGCCAGAGCCATGGCCTCAAGCTAAACACCAAAAAGTGTATAGTCATCCCCTTTGGCAAAAACAAAGTGCCCACAAATTACCACATACGTGGTAATCCATTAAGTACAGAAGAAGTAATTAGGGACCTGGGGACCCAAGTTGATAGCAATCTCTCATTTGACAACCACGTGGCCAAAGTGGTTAGAAAAACATTTTATATAGCCCACCTAATCATGAAGGGATTCACATCTAGATCAGGGAGGTCATTGTGCCTCTTTACTCATCCCTCATCAGGCCCATAATTGAGTACAATGCCCCTTTGGGATGTACCTTACCAGACACCTGCAGCAACTGGAAAGACCCCAAAAGTACCTCACCAAAAGGATCAAAGGGCTCAAACAGATGCCATATGCTGCCCAGTTAAAGAAACTCCAGCTCTACTCAGTGGCATACCGCCTGCTCAGAGGCGATCTGTGCCTGACGTATAAAGCCATGTCCAACCCGGAATTAATGGACATGCTGCACCTCAGAAAATCCAAATCCCATTGAGCTACGCGCTCGAGAGACTTGAACCTCAGCACTGAAATAAATAGGACATGCTGGAGGGACAGATTCATAACCCAGAGGCTCCCTTCACTCTGGAATAAAATCCCAGTCCAGGTTAGGCAGAGTCCCTCATTGACTCACTTCACGAGGAATCTTGATGAGTGGATGGGAGATCGTAGGTTTACCCCGGGTATCACTTCTGTGTCACTGTTAGACAGAGGCACAGTATACTAACCTCGAAAAAGGGCATAGCAAAATTAATTTAAAATGGGTGGTGAAAGCCAAACATACTCTGGCTAGGCTTATAAATGCCCTAGGGCAGATAGCCTAGTATGAACCTATGAGTAAAGGCCATTTCTAAAGTCACTGATAATAGAGGACTTTGGACAGCATCTTGGGACTGCAAAGTAATTTTGAAAATGGAAAATTGCAAAATTATACACATTCCAAGCATGATTAATGTTGATGGTTATACGGCTGTGGTTAAATATGGGGACAACCAATAACATGTTTTTTTTTTGGGAAAGGAAGAATATTTTTTAAATAACCGTGATAAAAAGATGTCATTCATGTAAGGAAACTGGCTACGATGCTAAAAATTGTGAAAAAAAACATGTTATAAATGTAAGCAAACAAGACATGCATGGATAGACTGTGAGAAGGAGAAAAGACTAGAATGTGATGTAAATGAGAAAGAACAATTGTAACAGGAGGGATCACAAGAAGGTATAAGGGAAAATAATGATACAAACTAAGAAGAAATTAATAATCCGCCAAAAAGGGAAGGGGAAAAGGAAAGTGAGACAGAAATTAGTGATGGAGAAGAAATAAATTGGAAATGGATTGAAATAGATGAAAATAACGAGCATATAAAATAGGGAAAGTAATTAAGAGGATTAAAGAAAAGGAGTAAAATGACAAAGGTTGAGAATAAAAAAATGGATGATGTATATAAATAAAAAGGTCCCTACTCTTTTTGATATGTGAGGTGGGATCTTTAAAATCCACCTAAGCTGTCACTGACTCAAACAGATAGGACCTCTGTTGTACGTCTCATCCAAAGTACCCCTTATGCTGCACTGCTGTGTCAGTATTAGAAAACTACTCCAAACACCTGGGCTGGGAATAGTAACCTCAGTCTTCTGATTTTCCAGCAGCAAAGGCAAGGGTGTTGCCTGCTATGCCACTGAACTTATACACACCTGCTAACAATCAGGCACCTCAGTTAGCAAGCAATGCTTTACTTCTGTAAATATCTATACTTAATGATAACCATCAAGCTCTGTTTAGAACAAAGGCATTGAGATTGTCAGAAGTTATGCTCAGTATTATATTCAATTATTGTACCATATTTTAAGCTTATAAGGTGGGTGGGTTTCACTGTGCTGTAATACCTGATAAGTATTTTACATAAAAGATTATAGTAGTTTTATTATTTTATCTGTTTAATAAATATTGACCACATTCACAAACACTGTCCACCTTCCCATCAGCACAGTGTGTCCGTTACAATGTATAGAAAGTATCACAATTCATAAAGGAAGATCAAGGTGTGATGATAGGAGGTACTACCAGCCATGCCAGGAAAAGTAGGGCAGTGGAGTATGACTTGTGCCAACACAGCTAGCTGGAATTCTGCAAATAATTATATGCCATTTGTATATCAAACTGATTTGTACAGATTCTTGTGCTGAAAATGCATTTATGAGGTTTGCCTGTGTTAAAATGTATCAACAATGCACCCTACTGGAAT